>NW_027590150.1:1090000-1092500 GCF_964213995.1 Mustelus asterias
CTCTCTCTCGCACACACACTCTTTCTCACACACACACACTTTCTCACACACAATCTCTCTCACACACACACACACACTCTCTCCCTCTCTCGCACACACACACACACACAGAATGATGGGGTAAAATGGAGAGGAAGATTTGAGCTGTATCTAACCCCGTGCTGTACCTATCCTGGGTGTGTTTGATGTGCACAATGTGGAGGCAGCTTTTCCTTTAATCTAGCACCATGCTGTATCTGTCATTGGATTATTTGATGGGGACAGTGTATAGAGAGCTTCACTCTGTATCTCACCCCGTGCTGTACCTGTCCTGGGAGTGTTTGATGGGGACAGTGTCGAGGGAGCTTCACTCTGTATCTAAATCCATGCTGTACATGTCCTGGGAGTGTTTGATGGGGATAGTGTTGAGGGAGCTTTATCTGTATCTAACCCCGTGCTATATCTGTCATGGGAGTGTTTGATGGGGACATTGTCGAGGGAGCTTTACTCTGTATCTAATCCCGTGCTGGACCTGTGCTGGGCGAGTTTGATGGGGACAGTGTAGAGGGAGATTTACTCTGCTTCTAACCACTTGCTGTATCTGTCCTGGGAGTGTTTCATGGGGACAGTGTAGAGGGAGATTTACTCTGTATCTAACCCCGTGTTGTACCTGTCCTGGGAGTGTTTGATGGGGATAGTGTCGAGGGAGCTTTACTCTATATCTAACCACTTGCTGTATCTGTCCTGGGAGTGTTTGATGGGGACAGTGAAGAGGGACCTTTACTCTGTATCTAACCCCGTGCTGTACCTGTCCTTGGTTTGTCTGATGGGGATATTGTAGAGAGAGCTTTACTCCATATCTAACCCCCTGCTGTATCTGTTGTTGGAGTGTTTGATGGGGATAGTGGAGAGGGAGCTTTACTCTGTATCTAACCCATGCTGTCCCTGTCCTGGGAGTGTTTGATGGGGACAGAATCGAGGGAGCCTTTCTCTGTATCTAAACCCGTGCTGTACCTGTCCTGGGCGAGTTTGTTGGGGACAGTGCAGAGGGAGCTTTACTCTGTATCTAACCCTGTGCTGTATCTGTCCTTGGTTTGTTTGATGGGGACAGTGTAGAGGGAGCTTTACTCTATATTTAACCCCAGGCTGTATCTGTTCTGGGACTGTTTGATGGGGACAGTGTACAGTGAGCTTTACTCTGTATCTAACCCCATGCTGTCCCTGTCCTGGGAGTGTTTGATGGGGACAGAATCGAGGGAGCCTTTCTCTGTATCTAAACCCGTGCTGTACCTGTCCTGGGCGAGTTTGTTGGGGACAGTGCAGAGGGAGCTTTACTCTGTATCTAACCCTGTGCTGTATCTGTCCTTGGTTTGTTTGATGGGGACAGTGTAGAGGGAGCTTTACTCTATATTTAACCCCAGGCTGTATCTGTTCTGGGACTGTTTGATGGGGACAGTGTACAGTGAGCTTTACTCTGTATCTAACCCCGTGCTGTATCTGTCCTGGGAGTGTTTGATGGGGACAGTGTAGAGGGAGCTTTACTCTGTATCTAACCCCGTGCTGTACCTGTCCTGGGAGTGTTTGATGGGGACAGTGTAGAGGGAGCTTTACTCTGTATCTAACCCCGTGCTGTACCTGTCCTGGTGTGTTTGATGGGGACAGTGTAGAGGGAGCTTTACTCTGTATCTAACCCCGTGCTGTACCTGTCCTGGGAGTGTTTGATGGGGACAGTGTAGAGGGAGCTTTACTCTGCATCTAACCCCGTGCTGTACCTGTCCTGGGAGTGTTGGATGGGGACAGTGTAGAGGGAGCTTTACTCTGTATCTTCACCCGTGCTGTATCTGTCCTGGGGGGTGTTTGATGGGGACAGTGTAGTGGGAGCTTTACTCTGTATCTAACCCCGTGCTGTATCTGTCCTGGGAGTGTTTGATGGGGGCAGTGTAGAAGGAACTTTACTCTGTATCTAACCCCGTGCTGTATCTGTCCTGGGAGTGTTTGATGGGGGACAGTGTAGAGGGAGCTTTACTCTGTATCTAACCCCGTGCTGTATATGTCCTGGGAGTGTTTGATGGGGGCAGTGTAGAAGGAACTTTACTCTGTATCTAACCCCGTGCTGTATCAGTCCTGGGAGTGTTTGATGGGGGCAGTGTAGAAGGAACTTTACTCTGTATCTAACCCCGTGCTGTATCTGTCCTGGGAGTGTTTGATGGGGGACAGTGTAGAGGGAGCTTTACTCTGTATCTAACTCCGTGCTGTATCTGTCCTGGGAGTGTTTGATGGGGGCAGTGTAGAAGGAACTTTACTCTGTATCTAACCCCGTGCTGTATATGTCCTGGGAGTGTTTGATGGGGGACAGTGTAGAGGGAGCTTTACTCTGTATCTAACTCCGTGCTGTATCTGTCCTGGGAGTGTTTGATGGGGACAGTGTAGAGGGAGCTTTACTCTGTATCTAACCCCGTGCTGTGTCAGTCCTGGGAGTGTTTGATGGGGGACAGTGTAGAGGGAGCTTTACTCTGTATCT
>NW_027590150.1:1102500-1105000 GCF_964213995.1 Mustelus asterias
TCGCACACACTCTCTCTCACACACACACACTCTCTCTCACACGCACACTCTCTCTCGCACACACACTCTCTCACACGCACACTCTCTCTCACGCACACACTCTCTCTCACGCACACACTCTCTCACACGCACACTCTCTCTCGCACACACACTCTCTCTCACATGCACACACTCTCTCTCACACACACACTCTCTCTCTCGCACACACTCTCTCTCTCTCGCACACACTCTCTCTCGCACACACTCTCTCTCACACACACACTCTCTCTCACACACACACTCTCTCTCTCACACACACACTCTCTCTCTCGCACACACTCTCTCTCTCACGCACACACTCTCTCTCTCACGCACACACTCTCTCTCACACACACACTTTCTCACACACTGTCTCTCTTGCACACACTCTCTCTCTTGCACACATTCTCTCTCATGCACACACTCTCTCTCTCGCACACACTCTCTCTCTCGCACACACTCTCTCTCTCGCACACACTCTCTCTCTCGCACACACTCTCTCTCTTGCACACACTGTCTCTCTTGCACACACTGTCTCTCTTGCACACACTCTCTCTCTTGCACACACTCTCTCTCTTGCACACACTCTCTCTCTTGCACACACTCTCTCTCTTGCACACATTCTCTCTCGCGCACACACTCTCTCTCGCACACACTCTCTCGCACACACTCTCTCACACACACACTCTCTCTCACACGCACACTCTCTCTCTCACGCACACACTCTCTCTCACGCACACACTCTCTCTCAGACACACACTTTCTCACACACTCTTTCTCTTGCACACACTCTCTCTCTTGCACACATTCTCTCTCATGCACACACTCTCTCTCTTGCACACATTCTCTCTCGCGCACACTCTCTCTCGCACACACTCTCTCGCACACACTCTCTCTCTCACACACACACTCTCTCTCACACGCACACTCTCTCTCTCTCGCACACACTCTCTCTCTCGCACACACTCTCTCTCTCTCACACACTCACTCTCTCTCTCACACACACACTCTCTCACTCACACACACACACACGCTCTCTCTCACGCACACTCTCTCTCTCACACACACACTCTCTCTCACACACGCACAGTCTCTCTCTCTCGCACACGCTTTCTCTCTCGCACACGCTCTCTCTCTCGCACACACACACACACACACACATTCTCTCTCACACACACACACACAATGATGGGGCAAAATGTAGAGGAAGATTTGAGCTGTATCTAACCCCATGCTGTACCTGTCCTGGGTGTGTTTGATGTGCACAATGTGGAGGCAGCTTTTCCTTTAATCTTGCACCATGCTGTATCTGTCATTGGATTATATGATGGGGACAGTGTAGAGGGAGCTTCACTCTGTATCTAACCCCGTGCTGTACCTGTCCTGGCAGTGTTTGATGGGGACAGTGTATAGGGAGCTTCACTCTGTATCTAATCCCGTGCTGTACCTGTCCTCGGTTAGTCTGATGGCGATGTTGTAGAGGGAGCTTTACTCCATATCTAACCCCGTGCTGTATCTGTTCTTGGAGTGTTTGATGGGGATAGTGTAGAGGGAACTTTACTCTATATCTAACCCATGCTGTCCCTGTTCTGGGAGTGTCTGCTGGGGACAGTGTCGAGGGAGCTTTACTCTGTATCTAATTCCGTGCTGTACCTGTGCTGGGTGAGTTTGATGGGGACAGTGTAAAGGGAGCTTTACTCTGTATCTAACCCCGTGCTGTATCTGTCCTGGGAGTGTTTGATGGGGATAGTGTCGAGGGAGCTTTACTCTGTATCTACACCCGAGCTGTATCTGTCCTGGGAGTGTTTGATGGGGGCAGTGTAGAAGGAACTTTACTCTGTATCTAACTCCGTGCTGTATCTGTCCTGGGAGTGTTTGATGGGGGACAGTGCAGAGGGAGCTTTACTCTGTATCTAACTCCGTGCTATATCTGTCCTGGGAGTGTTTGATGGGGGCAGTGTAGAAGGAACTTTACTCTGTATCTAACCCCGTGCTGTATCAGTCCTGGGAGTGTTTGATGGGGAATAGTGCAGAGGGAGCTTTACTCTGTATCTAACCCCGTGCTGTATCTGTCCTGGGAGTGTTTGATGGGGACAGTGTAGAGGGAGGTTTTCTCTGCATCGATACACTTGATGAATCCACTCTTCGATCGCTTCAATGTGAGAACAAAGAGGGATCTAATTTTACCCAGTAATTGGATAGAGCTCTTGGGGCTAAAGTGGGATCAGGATGTTGAATTTGATGATCAGCCATGATCATAATGAATGTTGGAGCAGGCTGGAAGGGCCGAATGGCCTCCTCCTGCTTCTAGTTTGTGTGTTTATAAATGATGAAAAGGCAGCAGCAGTGGGAGTTCAATATGTGTGGATATTTCACAGCTGGATTCACACAATACACACAGCAATGTCGCTGATATTTTGGAAATGCTGCAAATGTTGTCAAACACAATACGCAGGGCACCTTAATGTTGCAATGTTACTCC
>NW_027590150.1:1112500-1203000 GCF_964213995.1 Mustelus asterias
CTGTCCTGGGTGTGTTGGATGGGGACAGTGTAGAGGGAGATTTACTCTGTATCTCACCCCGTGCTGTACCTGTCCTGGGAGTGTTTGATGGGGAGAGTGTACAGCGAGGTTTAATCTGTATCTAACCCCGTGCTGTACCTGTCCTGGGTGTGTTTGATGGGGACAGTGTAGAGAGACTGAGAGAGAGTGTGTGTGCGAGAGAGAGAGTGTGAGAAAGTGTGTGTGTGTGTGTGTGAGAGAGTGTGTGTGAGAGAGTGTGTGTGAGAGAGTGTGTGTGAGAGAGTGTGTGTGAGAGAGTGTGTGTGAGAGAGTGTGTGTGAGAGAGTGTGTGTGAGAGAGTGTGTGTGAGAGAATGTGTGTGAGAGTGCGGGAGTGAAGACTCTTTATTTTGCATCTAATCCCGTGTTTCAGTTACTGATAGACTGTAGAGGAAGATCAGGTCACACACTCTCAGACACACACACACACACACACACACACACATGCTCTCTCTGTCTCTCACACACACTTTCCCTCTCACACACATTCTCTCACACACACTTTCACGCTCACACACTCTCACCCACGCATTCTCTCTCACTGTCACACTCTCACACACATGCACTCACTCTCTCACACACATGCACTCTCTCTCTCACACACATACACTCTCTCTCTCACACATACACTCTCTCTCTCACACATACACTCTCTCAAACATATACTCTCTCTCACACACACACACTCTCTCTCACACGCACACACTCTCTCACACACACACTCTCACTCTCGCACACACTGTCTCTCACACACACTCTCTCTCGCACACGCACACTCTCACTCTCGCACACACTGTCTCTCACACACACTCTCTCTCTCTCTGTCACGCACACACTCTCTCACGCACACACTCTCTCACGCACACGCTCTCTCGCACACACTCTCTCTCTCACACGCACACACTCTCTCGCACACACTCTCTCTCATACACACACTTTCGCACACACTCTCTCGCACACAATCTCTCTCACACACACACACACACTCTCTCGCACACACACTCTCTCGCACACACACTCTCTCGCACACACTCTCGCACACACTCACTCTCGCACACACTCTCACTCTCGCACTCTCTCTCTCGCACACACTCTCTCTCTCGCACACACACTCTCTCACACACACACTCTCTCTCTCACACACTCACACTCTCTCGCACACTCTCTCTCATACAATCTCTCACACACACACACACTCTCTCTCGCACACACATTCTCTCACACACACACACACACACACACACACACAATGATGGTGCAAAATGTAGAGGAAGATTTGAGCTGTATCTAACCCCGTGCTGTACCTGTCCTGGGTGTGTTTGATGTGCACAATGTGGAGGCAGCTTTTCCTTTAATCTAGCACCATGCTGTATCTGTCATTGGATTATTTGATGGGGACAGTGTATAGGGAGCTTCACTCTGTATCTAAACCCGTGCAGTACCTTTCCTCGGTGTGTTTGATGGAGACAGTGTCGAGGGAGCTTCACTCTGTATCTGAACCCGTGCTGTACCTGTCCTGGGAGTGTTTGATGGGGACAGTGGAGAGGGAGCTTTACTCTGTATCTAACCCCGTGCTGTCCCTGTCCTGGGAGTGTTTGATGGGGACAGTGTGGAGGGAGATTTACTCTGTGTCTAACGCCGTGCTGTACCTGTCCTGCGAGTGTTTGATGGGGACAGTGTCGAGGGAGCTTCACTCTGTATCTAACCCCGTGCTGTACCTGTCCTGCGAGTGTTTGATGGGGACAGTGTCGAGGGAGCTTCACTCTGTATCTAACCCCGTGCTGTACCTGTCCTGCGAGTGTTTGATGGGGACAGTGTCGAGGGAGCTTCACTCTGGATCTAAACCCGTGCTGTACCTGTCCTGGGAGTGTTTGATGGGGACAGTGTAGAGGGAGTTTCACTCTGTATCTAACCCCGTGCTGTATCTGTCCTGGGAGTGTTTGATGGGGACAGTGTAGAGGGAGCTTCACTCTGGATCTAAACCCGTGCTGTCCCTGTCCTGCGAGTGTTTAATGGGGACAGTGTCGAGGGAGCTTTACTCTGTACCTAACCCTGTGCTGTACCTGTCCTGGAAGTGTTTGATGGGGACAGGAATTACAGCACAGGAACAGTCCCTTCGGCCCTCCATGCCTGCACCAACCATGCTGCCCGACTGAACTAAGACCCCCTACCCTTCCGGGCACCATATCCCTCTATTCCCATCCGATTCATGTATTTGTCCAGACGTTCCGTAAAACTCACTGTCGTATCTGCTTCCACTACCTCCCCCGGCAGCGAGTTCCAGGCACCCACCACCCTCTGGGTAAAAAACTTGCCTCATACATCTCCTTTAAACCTTGCCCCTCACACCTTAAACCTATGCCCCCGAGATTTTGAATCTTCCACCCTGGTAAAAAGCTTCTCACTATCCACTCTGTCCATGCCCCTCATAATCTGGTAGAATTCTATCAGGTCGCCCCTCAACCTCCGTCGTTCCAGTGAGAACAAACCAAGTTTCTCCAATCTCTCCTCAGAGCTAATGCCCTCCATACCAGGCAACATCCTGGTAAATCTTTTCTGAACCCTCTCCAAATGCTCCACATCTTTCTGGTAGTGTGTCGATCAGAATTGAACACTATATTCCAAGTGCGGCCTAACGAAGGTTCTGTAAAGCTGCTGTATCCATGCCCTCATTATTTTAGAGACCTCTATAAGAACACCACTAAGCCAACTCAAGGGAAAAAAAGTCCCAGAGTATCCAGCCTCTCATTATAACTCAAACCATCAGGACCCCATAGCATCCCAGTCATTCTTTTCTGCACACTTTCTTGCTTAATAATCTCCTTTTTATAAGGGTGACCAGAACAATACACAGCATTCCAAGTGTGGTCTCACCAATGTCTTGTACAACTTCAACAAGACGTCCCAACTCCTGTATTCCATGTTCTGACCAATGAAACCCAATGTGGAATGCCTTCTTCACCACTCTATCCACCTGTGACTCCACTTTCAAGGAGCTGTCAATCTGTACCCCCGAGATCTCTTTGTTCTGTAACTCTCACCAACACCCTACCATTAACTGAGTAAGTCCTGTGTTGGTTCGATCCACCAAAATGTATCACCTTGCATTTATCTAAATTAAACTCCATCTGCCATTCAGCAGCCCACTGGCCCAATTGATCAAGATCCCATTGCAACCCTAGATAACCTTCTTCACTGTCCACTATGCCACAAACCTTGGTGTCAACTGCAAACTTACAAACCATGCCTCCTAAATTCTCATCCAAATCATTAATATAAATGACAAATAACAGTGGACCCAGCACCGATCCCTGAGGCACCCCGCTGGTCACAGGCCTCCAGTTTGACAAAAAAACAACCCTCTACAACCACCCTCTGTCTTCTGTCATCAAGCCTATTTTATATCCATTTGGCTACCTCACCCTGGATCCCGTGAGATTTAACCAAATCCTGTCTGCTTTTTTTTTTAAATGTTTACAGTTTTAAACACTGAAACGTCTTGCCCTTGTTGGGAATATCAGTGCGGTTTGAGAAAAGCAAACACTGATCCCACACTCATCACCCCCCAACACAGGACTGAGCAGAGAGTGTGAAATGTGACTGGTGTGAGTGTGGATTGTCTTTTAAAAGTGGGTAAGAAACACTCCTCCATTTTCAAATCTTTACCTTGCTTCTGTAGCGTCTCGGACTCCCCTGACACTCACTATCCATCTGAATTAATCTCTATTCCTCACTGTCTAACTGTTACTCTCTGCATTGCTCCCTCTCCCTATCTCTCTGTTACTCTGCATCGCTCCATCTCTCTCTCTCTCTCTCGCCCTCTCTATCCCTCTCATCCACCATGTTGTTATCGTTAAGGGGTCTAATCACGGAGAATTCAAACACTCTTTCTGTTTCTGTCTTGGCAGAATTAGCAACATTAGTGGATATTTCAAGACTGGATTCACACAATACAGACAGAACGCTGGTGAGCTCAGTACACGTGGTACCTGAATGTTACAATAAGATAGAATCTGTATTCAGACAACTGTCACCCCACAGGGTCCAAACTTCACCGTGTTAATTTGATTTGATTTGATTGATTTGTATTGGGATGCAGTGAAAAGTATTGTTTCTTGTGCGCTATACAGACAAAACATTCTGTACATAGAGTACACAGGGAGAAGGAGAGGAAAGGGTGCAGAATATAGTGTTGCAGTTACCGATAGACTGTAGAAAAAGATCAGCTCACACACACACACACTCTCTTACACACTCTTAGACACACACATAATCTCACACACACACACGCTCTCTCTCTCTCGCACACACACTCTCTCACACTCTCAGACACACACACACTATCTCACACACACACACACTCTCTCTCACACACACACTCTCACTCTCAGACACACACACTCTCTCTCACACACACACTCACTCTCTCTCAGACGCACATTGTCTCCATCACACATTGTCTCTCTTTCTCACACTCTCCCTCTCACACACACACATTCTCTCTCACACACACAGTGTAGAGGGAGATATACGCTGTATCTCACCCGATGCTGTACCTGTCCTGGGTGTGTTTGATGTGTAGGCAGCTTTTCCCTGTATCTATCCCCATGCTGTATCTGTCATTGGAATGTTTGACAGTCATGATGTGGAGATTTGATAGTTATTTGATAGTGACAGTGTAGAGGGAGCTTTATCTGTATCTAACCCCGTGCTGTCCCTGTCCTGGGAGTGTTTGATGGGAACAGTGCAGAGGGAGATTTCCTCTGTATCTAACCCCGTGCTCTCCCTGTCCTGGGAGTGTTTGATGGGGGACAGTGTAGAGGGAGCTTTACTCTGTATCTAACCCCGTGCTGTACCTGTCCTGGGAGTGTTTGATGGGAACAGTGTAGAGTGAGCTTTACTCTGTATCGAACTCTGTGCTGTACCTGTACCTTTCCTGGGAGTGTTTGATGAGGACAGTGTCGAGGGAGCTTTACTTTGCATCTAATCCCATGATTCAGTTACTGATAGACTGTAGAGGAAGATCAGGTCACACACACGCTCTCCTTACACGCTCTCAGACAGACACACACACACACACACACACACACACACATGCTCTCTCTATCTCTCTCACACACATACACTATCTCTTATGCACTCTCTCTCTCTCACGCTCTTTCTCTCTGTCACAGACACTTTCTCTCTCACACACATTCTCTCACACACACTTTCACGCTCACACACTCTCACCCATGCATTCTCTCTCACTGACACACTCTCACACACATGCACTCAGTCTCTCACACACACACACTCTCTCTCACACAGACACTCCCTCTCACACACACACACACACACACACACCCACTCTTACGCACACGCTCTCTCTCGCACACACTCTCTCTCTGTCTCTCTGTTACTCTGCATCGCTCCATCTCTCTCTCTTCCTCTCTCTCTCTCCCTTTCCCTCTCTATCCCTCTCATCCACCATGTTGTTTATCGTTAAGGGGTCTAATCACGGAGAATTCAAACACTCTTTCTGTTTCTGTCTTGGCAGAATTAGCAACATTAGTGGATATTTCAAGACTGGATTCACACAATACAGACAGAACGCTGGTGAGCTCAGTACACGTGGTACCTGAATGTTACAATAAGATAGAATCTGTATTCAGACACCTGTCACCCCACAGGGTCCAAACTTCACCGTGTTAATTTGATTTGATTTGATTGATTTGTATTGGGATGCAGTGAAAAGTATTGTTTCTTGTACGCTATACAGACAAAACATTCTGTACATAGAGTACACAGGGAGAAGGAGAGGAAAGGGTGCAGAATATAGTGTTGCAGTTACCGATAGGGTGGAGAGAAAGATCAGCTCACACACACACACTCTCTTACACACTCTTAGACACACACATAATCTCACGCACACACACACGCTCTCTCTCTCACACACACACACATACTATCTCTCTCACACACACACACTCTCTCTCACACACACGCACTCTCTCTCACACACACACACTCTCACACTCTCAGACACACACATACTATCTCACACACACACACACTCTCTCACACACGCTCTCTCTCTCTCACACACACACTCTCTCACACTCTCAGACACACACATACTATCTCACACACACACACACACACTCTCTCTCACACACGCTCTCTCTCTCACACACGCACTCTCTCACACTCTCAGACACACACATACTCTCTCACACACACTCTCTCTCTCTCTCACACACACACTCTCTCACACTTTCAGACACACACTCTCTCTCTCTCACACACACACACACACACACTCTCTCTCTCATACACTCTCTCTCTCACACACACACTCTCTCACACACACACACTCACTCTCTCTCAGACGCACTCTGTCTTCATCACACATTGTCTCTTTCTCACACTCTCCCTCTCACACACACACAAACTCATATTCTCTCTCACACACACAATGTAGAGGGAGATTTACGCTGTATCTAATCCCGTGCTGTACCTGTGCTGGGCGAGTTTGATGGGGACAGGGTAGAGGGAGATTTACTCTGTATCTCACCCCGTGCTGTACCTGTCCTGGGAGTGTTTGATGGGGACAGTGTCGAGGGAGCTTTACTCTGTATCTAAACCCGTGCTGTACCTGTCCTGGGAGTGTTTGATGGGGACAGTGTCGAGGGAGCTTTTCTCTGTATCTAATCCCGTGCTGTACCTGTCCTTGGTTTGTCTGATGGGGATATTGTAGAGGGAGCTTTACTCCATATCTAACCCCCTGCTGTATCTGTTCTTGGAGAGTTTGATGGGGATAGTGTAGAGGGAACTTTACTCTGTATCTAACCCATGCTGTCCCTGTTCTGGGAGTGTTTGATGGGGACAGTATCGAAGGAGCTTTATTCTGTATCTAAACCCGTGCTGCACCTGTCCTGGGCGAGTTTGTTGGGGACAGTGCAGAGGGAGCTTTACTCTGTATCTAACCCTGTGCTGTAGCTGTTCTGGGACTGTTTGATGGGGACAGTGTACAGTGAGCTTTACTCTGTATCTAACCCTGTGCTGTAGCTGTTCTGGGACTGTTTGATGGGGACAGTGTACAGTGAGCTTTACTCTGTATCTAACCCCGTGCTGTACCTGTCCTGGGACTGTTTGATGGGGACAGTGTAGAGGGAGCTTTACTCTGTATCTAACCCCGTGCTGTATCTGTCCTGGGTGTGTTGGATGGGGACAGTGTAGAGGGAGCTTTACTCTGTATCTAACCCCGTGCTGTACCTGTCCTGGGGGGTGTTTGATGGGGACAGTGTAGAGGGAGGTTTACTCTGTATCTAACCCCATGCTGTTCCTGTCCTGGGAGTGTTTGATGGGGGACAGTGTAAAGGAAGCTTTATTCTGTTCCTGACCCCGTGCTGTGCTTGCTGTACCTGTCTTGGGAGTGTTTGATCGGGGGACAGTGTAGAGGGAGCTTTACTCTGTATCTAACCCCGTGCTGTATCTGTCCTGGGAGTGTTTGATGGGGACAGTGTAGAGGGAGCTTTACTCTGTATCTAACCCCGTGCTGTATCTGTCCTGGGAGTGTTTGGTGGGGACAGTGTAGAGGGAGGTTTTCTCTGCATCGAAACACTTGATGAATCCACTCTTCGATCGCTTCAATGTGGGAACAAAGAGGGATCTAATTTTACCCAGTCATTGGATAGAGCTCTTGGGGCTAAAGTGGGATCAGGATGTTGAATTTGATGATCAGCCATGATCATAATGAATGTTGGAGCAGGCTGGAAGGGCCGAATGGCCTCCTCCTGCTTCTAGTTTGTGTGTTTATAAATGATGAAAAGGCAGCAGCAGTGGGAGTTCAATATGTGTGGATATTTCACAGCTGGATTCACACAATACACACAGCAATGTCGCTGATATTTTGGAAATGCTGCAAATGTTGTCAAACACAATACGCAGGGGACCTTAATGTTGCAATGTTACTCCCAAACTGTCATCCCACAGGGTCAACATTTCTGTACAATGTGAGTGAATCGTAAGTTAATATAGTTCAGTTTCAATGTTTAAAATAACCAGTCACTTTTCTGTGGCTGCTTTGGGAATGTCAGTGGAATGTAGTTCACAGTAAAGTGTGAACAATTGTATTGGGGAATAATTGGAAGCAGTTTCCATTGAGAGCTTCCTGCATTCTGGAAATGTGTGTGATCTATTCAGAGATTGGAAATGATGGATGAATAAAGATACAGTTCTTTGTTACTGACATTAGATTGTGACTCTTGAAGTTTCACCAGTTCCATGTGCTGAGAGAAAGGAATGATTAAGCAACATCCAGCATTCAAATTCTTCAGATAAGTTTAAAAGGCAGTGAAAAGACTGAATACACAAACTCTGAGACAGACAGACACAACTGTATCCACAGCTTAAACTTCATGTTTGAATCTGCAGAGATGAGATCATGGTTGAAATAAACAAGAGTCCACACTGGGATGCTGAGCAATTTGAGTTCTGTTTTTCCTAAAAAGTCAATCTAAAAATCTGCAATTAAAAATTCCTTGGACAGAGCAGAGGGGATTTTACTGTGTGTGTTGTGTTTGGGTTGGAAGTGTTTTCTGAGCAGGGTGATACAATGGCACAGTGGTTGGCACTGCTGCCTCACAGCGCCAGGAACCCGGGTTCAATTCCAGCCTCGGATGACTGTGTGTTTTGAGTTTGCACATTCTCCCCGTGTCTGCATGGGTTTCCTCCGGGTGCTGCGGTTTCCTCCCACACTCCAAAGATATGCGGGCTATTTTGATTGGCTGTGCTAAATTGCCCCTTAGTGTCCAGGGATGTGTAGGTTCGGGGAATTAGCTCTGGTAAATGCATGGCGTTATGCGGATAGATGCTCTTTTGGAGAGTCAGTACAGACCCGATAGGCTGAATGGCCTCCTTCTGCACTGTGGTGATTGCATGGTTTTTGTGTTGATGAAGATTTACTCTGAAACACTGGGATTGAGGTTAAGGAGTGATTTAATGAAACCCTTCAAAATAATAAGCGAAATGGAGAGGGTTAATAAAGAAGAAAGCTAAAAGCAAAATACTGCAGATGCAGGAATCATGGGTGGCACAGAGGTTAGCACTGCTGTCTCAGAGCGCCAGGGACCCGGGGTCGAATCCAGGCTTGGGTCACTGTCTGTGCAGAGTCTGTACATTCTCCCCGTGTCTGCGTGGGTTTCCTCCGGCTGCTCCACTTTCCTCCCACAGTCTGAAAGACACGATGGTTAGGGTGCATTGGCCATGCTAAATTCTCCCTCAGTGTAGCCGAACAGGTGCCGGAGTGTGGCGACTTGGGGGATTTTCACAGTAACTTCATTGCAGTGTTAATGTAAGCCTACTTGTGACACTAATAAGTAAACTTAATCGTAAAACTGAAACAAAAACAGGAATTGCTGTAAAATCTCAGCAGGTCTGACAGCATCTGTGGAGAGAGAATAGAGCCAATGTTTTGAGTCAGGATGACCCACAGATGCTGATAAAGAGGAACATTTTCTGCTGGTCGGGGGGTCCAGGACTTGGGGGACATTGGATTTTAGACAATGTTTAGTATTTTAGACTTTTCGGAGTGAAATGAAGAAACACTTTGCCACGTGGAACTTACAAAGAAACATAGAAAATAGGAACAGGTGGAGGCCATTCAGCCCTTCCATCCTGCTCCGCCATCCATTGTGACCATGACTGATCATGGTTTCCTCCGGGTGCTCCGGTTTCCTCCCACAGTCAAAAGATGCTCGGGTTGGTTGATTGGCCGTGACAAATTGACCCTAGTTTCGGGGGGGATCAGCAGGGTAAATGTGTGGTGTTACGGGGATAGGGTGGGATTAGAACATAGAACAGTACAGCACAGAACAGGCCCTTCGGCCCACGATGTTGTGCCGAGCTTTATCTGAAACCAAGATCAAGCTATCCCACTCCCTATCATCCTGGTGTGCTCCATGTGCCTATCCAATAACCGCTTAAATGTTTCTAAAGTGTCTGACTCCACTATCACTGCAGGCAGTCCATTCCACACCCCAACCACTCTCTGCGTAAAGAACCTACCTCTGATATCCGTCCTGTATCTCCCACCACGAACCCTATAGTTATGCCCCCTCGTAATAGCTCCATCCACCCGAGGAAATAGTCTTTGAACGTTCACTCTATCTATCCCCTTCATCATTTTATACACCTCTATTAAGTCTCCCCTCAGCCTCCTCCGCTCCAGAGAGAACAGCCCTAGCTCCCTCAACCTTTCCTCATATGACCTACCCTCCAAACCAGGCAGCATCCTGGTAAATCTCCTCTGCACTCCTTCCAGCGCTTCCACATCCTTCCTATAGTGAGGTGACCAGAACTGCACACAATATTCCAAATGTGGTCTCACCAAGGTCCTGTACAGTTGCACCATAACCCCACGGCTCTTAAACTCCAACCCCCTGTTAATAAAAGCTAACACACTATAGGCCTTCTTCACAGCTCTATCCACTTGACTGGCAACCTTTAGAGATCTGTGGATATGGACCCCAAGATCTCTCTGTTCCTCCACAGTCTTCAGAACCCTACCTTTGACCCTGTAATCCACATTTAAATTTGTCCTACCAAAATGAATCACCTCACATTTATCAGGGTTAAACTCCATTTGCCATTTTTCAGCCCAGCTTTGCATCCTATCCATGTCTCTTTGCAGCCTACAACAGCCCTCCACCTCATCCACTACTCCACCAATCTTGGTGTCATCAGCAAATTTACTGATCCACCCTTCAGCCCCCTCCTCTAAGTCATTAATAAAAATCACAAAGAGCAGAGGACCAAGCACTGATCCCTGCGGCACACCGCTAGCAACCTGCCTCCAATCCGAAAATTTTCCATCAACCACCACCCTCTGTCTTCGGTCAGACAGCCAGTTGCCTATCCAATCGGCCAACTTTCCCTCTATCCCACACCTCCTCACTTTCATCATAAGCCGACCATGGGGGACCTTATCAAACGCCTTACTAAAATCCATGTATATGACATCAACTGCCCTACCTTCATCAACACACTTAGTTACCTCCTCAAAAAATTCTATCAAATTTGTGAGGCACGACTTGCCCTTCACGAATCCGTGCTGACTATCTCGGATTAATCCGCATCTTTCTAAATGGTCGTAAATCCCATCCCTAAGGACCCTTTCCATCAATTTACCAACCACCGAAGTAAGACTAACCGGTCTATAATTACCAGGGTCATTTCTATTCCCTTTCTTAAACAGAGGAACAACATTCGCCATTCTCCAGTCCTCTGGCACCATCCCCGTGGACATCGAGGACCCAAAGATCAAAGCCAAAGGCTTTGCAATCTCATCCCTTGCCTCCCAAAGAATCCTAGAATACATTTCATCAGGCCCAGGGGACTTATCGACCTTCAGTTTATTCAAAACTGCCAAGACATCCTCCCTCCGAACATCTATTTCCTCCAGCCTATTAGCCTGTAACACCTTCTCTTCCTCAAAAACATGGCCCCTCTCCTTGGTGAACACTGAAGAAAAGTATTCATTCATCACCTCGCCTATCTCTACTGACTCCATACACAAGTTCCCACTACTGTCCTTGACCGGCCCTAACCTCACCCTGGTCATTCTTTTATTCCTCACATAAGAGTAAAAAGCCTTGGGGTTTTCCTTGATCCGACCCGCCAAGGACTTCTCATGTCCCCTCCTAGCTCTCCTAAGCCCCTTTTTCAGCTCATTCCTTGCTAACTTGTAACCCTCAATCGAGCCATCTGAACCTTGTTTCCTCATCCCTACATAAGCTTCCCTCTTCCTTTTCACAAGACATTCCACCTCTTTTGTGAACCATGGTTCCCTCACTCGGCCATTTCCTCCCTGCCTGACAGGAACATACCTATCAAGGACATCCAGTATTTGTTCCTTGAAAAAATTCCACTTTTCATTAGTTCCTTTCTCTGACAGTTTCTGTTCCCAACTTATGCCCCCTAATTCTTGCCTAATCGCATCATAATTACCCCTCCCCCAATTGTAAACCTTGCCCTGCCGTACGGCCCTATCCCTCTCCATTGCAATAACAAAAGACACCGAATTGTGGTCACTATCTCCAAATTGCTCTCCCACAACCAAATCTAACACTTGGCCCGGTTCATTTCCCAGTACCAAATCCAATGTGGCCTCACCTCTAGTCGGCCCATCCACATATTGTGTCAGGAAACCCTCCCGCACACACTGCACAAAAACTGCCCCATCCAAACTATTTGACCTACAAAGGTTCCAATCAATATTTGGAAAGTTAAAGTCCCCCATGACAACTACCCTGTGACCCCCACACATATCCATAATTGTTGTCGGTGCAGGCTCGATCGGCCGAATGGTCTCCTCCTGTTCCTATTTGCTCCGTTTCTTTGTAAGTGTCAGGTACAATCTGCGACTGTACATCTTGTGTGTGTCTCAGTGTCAGCTCTGAAACCTGTACAGCACAATCCCATCCTGTTTCAGTCCCAGTCTGCCTCTGTATCTGTATCTCTCCCTCTGAAATTAGCTTGCCCTTTTCCTGAATAAGACTGACTACACTCACTCTCTCTCTCACACACACTCTCACACACACACACTCTCTCTCACTCACTCACACACACACACACACAATCTCTCTCTCACACACACACACTCTCTCTCTCACACACACACACCCTCTCGCTCACACACACACTATCTTTCTTTCACACACACACACTCTCACACACATACTCTCTCTCTCTCACACACACACACTCTCTCTCTCTCACACACACACACACTCTCTCTCTCTCACACCCACACTCTCTCTCACACACACTCTTTCACACACACGGTCTCACTCTCACACACACTTTATGTCTCTCTCACACACACTCTCTCTCTCACACACACTCTCTCTCTCACACACACACTCTCTCATACACACTCTCTCACACACAGTCTCTCTCTCACACACACTCTATGTCTCTCTCTCTCACACACACACACTCTCACACACACTCTCTCTCTCACACACACGGTCTCTCACACACACGGTCTCTCTCTCACACACACTCTATGTCTTTCTCTCACACACACACTCTCTCTCACACACACTCTCTCTCTCACACACACACTCTGTCTCTCTCACACACACACACTCTCTCTCTCACACACTCTCTCTCACACACACGGTCTCTCTCTCACACACACTCTCTCTCTCGCACACACTCTCTCTCTCACACACTCTCTCTCACACACACTCTCTCTCTCACAGACTCTCTCTCTCACACACACACACTCTCTCTCTCACACACACACTCTCTCTCTCACACACACGCATGGTTGAAATAATCAAGAGTCCACACTGGGATGCTGAGCAATTTGAGTTCTGTTTTTCCTAAAAGTCAATCTAAAAATCTGCAATTAAAAATTCCTTGGACAGAGCAGAGGGGATTTTACTCTGTGTGTTGTGTTTGCAGTGGATGGCACAGAGGTTAGCACTGCTGCCTCAGAGCACCAGGGACCCGGGTTCGATTCACGGCTTGTTCACTGTCTGTGCGGAGTCCGTATATTCTCCCTGTGTCTGCGTGGGTTTCCTCCGGCTGCTCCACTTTCCTCCCGCAGGCTGAAAGACACGATGTTTAGGTGCGTTGGCCATGCTAAATTCTCCCTCAGTGTAGCCGAACAGGCGCTGGAGTGTGGCGACTTGGGGGATTTTCACAGTAACTTCATTGCAGTGTTAATGTAAGCCTACTTGTGACACTAATAAGTAAACCTAAACTTAAAACTGAAACAAAAACAGAAAATGCTGCAAAATCTCAGCAGGTCTGACAGCATGGGCATGCTCTGGGAGCCTTAATTAAAGAAAAACTGATATAGGAGAATGGTGGGACAGGAGGAGCTGGGGACGGCCCATAGGCAAGGTGGCACCATGGTTAGCACTGCTGCCTCTCAGCGCCAGGGGCCCGGGTTCAATTCCAGCCCTGAGTGACTGTCTCTCTGAGTCTCCACATTCTTCCCGTGTCTGCGTGGGATTCCTCCGGGTACCCCGGTTACCTACCACACTCCAAACATGCAAAGGTTAGGTGGATTAGCCAGGGTAAATTGCCCCTTAGAATCCAAAGATGTGCAAGTTAGCTGGATTGGCCATGTTAAACTGCCCAATATCGTTAAGGGGTCGAATCACGGAGAATTCAAACACTCTTTCTGTTTCTGTCTTGGCAGAATTAGCAACATGAGTGCAAATTTCAAGATTGGATTCACACAATACAGACAGAACGGTCTTTATATAATGGCTTCTGCAAATGCTGGTGAGCTCAGTACACGTGGTACCGAATGTTACAATAAGATAGAATCTGTATTCAGACAACTGTCACCCCACAGGGTCCACACTTCACCGTGTTAATTTGTGCCTATGGGCCTTCCCCAGCTCCTGTTGTCCCACCATCCTCCGATATCTGATATCCTTTCATTCTGGCTCCCAGAACAACCCCAATTTTAATAGTTTCACATTGTGAGTGAGACTGTGGGAGTGTTCTCTATCTGTGTGTGAGCAGTTCCAGCCTGTCCAGCACTGTCAGAATTTTATACCTTTCAATTAGATCCCCGCTCACTCTTCTACATTCCAGTGAATACAGGCCCAGCCGACCCAATCTCCCCTCAGACATCAATGCTGCCATCCCAGGAATCAGTCTGGTGAACATTCACTGCTCTCCCTCTGTGGCAAGTACATCCTTCCTCAGATAAGGAGAGGAACACTGTACACAAGACTCCAGGTGTGGTCTCACCGAGGCCCTGTCCAGCTGCAGTAAGACATCCTTGCTCTTCTACTCGAACCCTCTTGCAATGAAGGACAACATCCCATTGGTCTTCCTAACTGCTTGCTGTAGCTGCATGCTTGCTTTCAGCGACTGGTGTTCTCAGATACCCAGGTCCCTTTGTACAACATTTCCCAATCTATCACCATTCAACTAATACTCTGCCATTCTCTTCCTCCGTCCAAAGTGGATAACATCACATTTATCCACATTATTCTGCATCTGCCATGTATTTCCCCACTCACTCAACTTGTCTAAATCACCCCGAAGCCTCTTAACATCCTCCCCATCACTCACATTCCCACCAAGTTTCGTCTCATCAGCAAACTTGAGAATATTACGTTTGGTTCCCTCATCCAAATCACTGATGTGTTTTGTGAATAGCTGGGACCCAAGAACTGACCCCTGCGGGACCCCACTCGTCACTGCCTGCTACTTAGAAAAAGATTCATTTCTTCCTACTCACTGTTCCCTGTCTGTGAACCAATTCTCAATCCGTGCCATTATATTCCCCCAATCCCATGCACTTTAATTTAGCGCACTAACCTCCTATGTGGCACCGCTCCATCCATTTGTGTACAGTGTAGATTTACCAGAATGATACCAGGACAGCAAGGGTTAAATCACAAGGTGGTAAAATAACACAAACGAGGATTGTATTCCCCGGTTTTTCGAATGATCAGCGGCTGATTATTTGAAAGTTTTCAGGAGAATAATGGAACCTGGTTGAACCATAGAATCCCAGTGCAGAAGGAGGCCATTCAGCCCATCGAGTCTGCACCGAATCTCTGACAGAGTATCTGAGCCACACCCTTTCCCCTACCCATTCCCCATAGCCCCACACATTTACCATGGCCAATCCACCTAATCTAAACATCTTTGGATACTAAGGGGCAATTGAGCATGGCCAGTCCACCTAACCTCGACATCTTTGGACTGTGGGAGGAAACCGGAACACCCGGAGGAAACCCATGTAGAATCGGGGAGAACGTGGAAATTCTACACAGACAGTCACCCAAGGCTGGAATTGAACCCGGGCCCCTGGCACTGTGAGGCAGCAGTGCTAAGCACTGTGCCACCATGCCTATGGGCCTTCCCCAGCTCCTCCTGTCCCACCATCCTCCGATATCTGTTTTCCTTTCATTCTGGCTCCCAGAACAACCCCAATTTTAATAGTTTCACATTGTGAGTGAGACTGTGGGAGTGTTCTCTATCTGTGTGTGTGTCTGTGTGTGAGACTGTGCGTGTATCTGTGTGTGTGTGTGTGTGCATCACTCCGTTTGTTATCAGTGAGTTTGTGTGTGTTTCACTATCTTCCTGTCTCTCAGTCCCCCAGTCCCAGAATCTGCTTCTCTTTACAC
Source organism: Mustelus asterias (assembly GCF_964213995.1). Lineage (NCBI taxonomy): Eukaryota > Metazoa > Chordata > Chondrichthyes > Carcharhiniformes > Triakidae > Mustelus > Mustelus asterias. Next base: position 1,128,693 of record NW_027590150.1, read on the forward strand.
AGATGCTGCCTGTCCTGCTCAGTATTCCGGCATTGACTATTTCACAATCTGAGGAGTTGTGAATGCTGCGATCATCAGCGAACATCTCACCTATGGAGGGAAGGTCAGTGATGGAGCAGCTGAAGATGGTTGGGGCCTCGGACACTCACCCTGAGGAACTCCTGCAGTGATGACCCGGGACTGAGAGGATCAGCTTTGAGATAATCGGCACATTGGGGGAAAGCTTGGAAAGCAGAGGATGCTGATTTAAGGTAAATGGCGACAGCGGCAACATGAGGCAATATCTGTGGCTTTGGAGTGATCCTTGTTGTACCCCACTATTAGCTGCTTGCCCTCCTGAATATCTCACTGTTACTCTCTGCATTACTATCTCATCCGTATCTCTCAGTGACTCTGCCTCTCTCCATCTCTCCGGGGAAATTATAATGGGGAGCAAAAAAATGGCAGAAGAATTGAACATATACTTTGGTTCTGTCTTCACAAAAGAGGCACAGATAACCTGGCAGAAATGTTAGGGAACCAATGGTTTAGTGAGAGTGTGGAATTGAATTGAAGGAAATCAGTATTAGTAAGAAAATGGTGCTGGGGGAATGAATGGGGTTAAAGGCTGACAAATCCCCAGGGCCTGATAATCTACATCCCAGAGTATTAAAGGAAGCGGCGCTGGAAATATTGGATGCATTGCTGGTCATCTTCCAAAATTCTATAGACTCTGGAGCAGTTCCTACAGATTGGGGGGTGGCAAATGTAACCCCACTATTTAAAATCATCTTTTCACTTGCGTGTAATTTATCCCAGAACACGGGCAGCATGGGCTTATCGAGAATGACGGGATAGTGTTGGGGTGGAGAAGTTATTCCTTCAAGTGGAAATCAGTGTAGTTTTGAAATGTGTTGGGGGTTTCTGCCTCTCCCCATTCAATCCTTCCCAACCTCTCTATCGAGGCTCCTTCTCACTTTCTACCAGACAATTATTTGTGTTCAAGAGCGGGTGCAGAGGAGATTGAAATGAAACAGACAGACAGTTATCTTCAACACTGAGAAATGTGAAGTCATAGAAATCATAGAAACCCGACAGTACAGAAGGAGGCCATTCGGCCCATCGAGTCTGCACCGACCACAATCCCACCCAGGCCCTACCCCCATATCCCTACATATTTTACCCACTAATCCCTCTAACCTACGCATCCCAGGAAACTAAGGGGCAATTTTAGCATGGCCAATCAACGTCACCCGCACATCTTTGGACTGTGGGAGGAAACCGGAGCACCCGGAGGAAACCCACGCAGACACGAGGAGAATGTGCAAACTCCACACAGACAGTGACCCAAGCCGGGAATCGAACCCAGGTCCCTGGAGCTGTGAAGCAGCAGTGCTAACCACTGTGCTACCGTGCTTATTGTCCAAAGCGATGCACTTTGGACAATAAGTTGAGGAGAGAATCCATAAACCAACTGGGAACAAGTTAAATCATGTGCAGGTAAAGGGAAAGCTTTTATACCTCCATCAATCTGCGTCTGCCATGTATTTCCCCACTCACTCACCTTGTCTCAATCACCCCGAAGCCTCTTAACATCCTCCCCATCACTCACATTCCCACCAAGTTTCGCCTCATCAGCAAACTTGAGAATATTACGTTTGGTTCCCTCATCCAAATCACTGATGTGTTTTGAGAATAGCTGGGACCCAAGAACTGACCCCTGCGGGACCCCACTCATCACTGCCTGCTACTTAGAAAAAGATTCATTTCTTCCTGTCTGTGCGGAGTCCGCATGTTCTCCCCCTGTCTGCGTGGGTTTCCTCCGGATGCTCCGGTTTCCTCCCTCAGTCTGAAAGACTGAGCGAGGAAAGCGGAGCATCCGGAGGATGTTTAGGGTGTTTAGGGTGCATTGGCCATGCTAAATTAGGGTGCATTGGCCATGCTAAACAATGCTGTTTAGGGTGCATTGGCCATGCTAAATTCTCCCTCAGTGTTACCCGAACAGGCGCCGGAGTGTGGCGACTAAGGGATTTTCACAGTAACTTCATTACCGTGTTAATGTAAGCCGACTTGTGACACAAATAAATAAACTTCTAAACATCTTTCAAAGCTAAATTAGGAAGCACTTCTTCACACGAGATGTGGTTAAAGTTTGGTCCTGTCTTCTGTAAATGAGCCCTCCCAATATCCCCTAGTCCCACCATCCTCTGATATCTGTTTTCCTGTAATCCTGGCTCCCTGACCATTCCCCATTTTAATCCTTTCACCATTGGGGTCTGCAGTTCAACTGTGTGGCTCCAACTCTGGAATTCCTTCCCAAAACTCTCTGTCTTCATCCCTCCCTTTCCATCATTCAGACACTTCCTCAAAACAACCCCTTTGTGACCAGATTCTTTTGTCCCTAAACTCGCCTGTGACTTGGCTTCTAATTTTTCACTCCAGGCTCCTAGAACCATAGAAAATTACAGCTCAGAAACAGGCCTTTTGGCCCTTCTTGTCTGTGCCGAACCATTTTATGCCTAGTCCCACTGACCTGCACTTGGACCATATCCCTCCACACCCCTCTCATCCTGTGAAGCATCTGAGGACGTTTCTGTTTAAGGTGCTATATCAATGCAGGTTGTTGTTTTATGTGTCTGAGTGTCAGTTTCTCTCAATGTCCAGGACACTGCAGGTAACAGAGAATGATTCATTCCCCACTCAACCATTCCCATCAAGCCACGGGGTCAACCTGGCATCCCTTAAAAATGAGGTGTCAACCTGGTGAAGCTCCCAAACAGGAGCGGGCAGCACGGTGGCACCAGTGGTTAGCACTGCTGTATCACAGCACCAGGGACACAAGTTCATATCCAGCCTCGGGTCACTATCTGCATGGGTTTCCTCCGAGTGCCGCTCTTCCTTCTCTCAGCCCAAAGATGTGCGGGTTCGGTGGATTGGCCATGCTAAATTTCCCCATAGTCTTAGGGGGATTAGCAGGGTAAATACTTTGACTTGATTCATTATTTTGATTTGATTTATTATTATCATATTAGTATACAGTGGAAAGTCTTGTTTCTTGCGCGCTATATATACAAAGCATACTGTTCATAGAGAAGGAAGCGAGAGAGTGCAGAATGTAGTGTTACAGTCATAGCTAGGGTGGAGAGAAAGATCAATTTAACGCAGGGTAGGTCCATTCAAAAGTCTGACAGCAGCAGGGAAGAAGCTGTTCTTGAGTGGGTTGGTACGTGACCTCAGACGTTTGTATCTTTTTCCCGACGGAAGAAGGTGGAAGAGAGAATGTCCGGGGTGGGTGAGGTCCTTCATTATGCTGGCTGCTTTTCCGAGGCAGCGGGAAGTGTAGACAGAGTCAGTGGATGGGAGGCCGGTTTGCGTGATGGATTGGGCTACATTCATGACCTTTTGTAGATCCTTGCGGTCTTGGGCAGAACAGGAGCCATACCAAGCTGTGATACAACCAGAAAGAATGAGTTAGTGAGAGTTATAGCTGACATGCCCAATTTCCTTCATCTTCTGAGAAAGTCGAGGCATTGACTGTGTTTCTAACTCTGTGGTGTATTTTGTCACAGGACAGTTTCGATGGAGATTTATTCTGTATCCCTGGGATTTAGAAGGTTCAGGAGTGAGTTGTTTGAAGTTTTCTTTAATTCTTTCGTGGGACATGGGCATCGCTGGCTGAACAGAATTTATTGCATCGAGTTGCTCTTCGCGGGCAGTTGAGAGTTAATCGCATTGCTGTGGCTCTGGAGTCACACGTAGCCCAGACCACATAAGGACGGCAGATTTCCTTCCCTAAAAGGCATTAGTGAACCAGATGGGTTTTTCCGACAATCGACAATAGTTTCATGGTCACCAGTAGATTCTTAATTCCAGATATTTTTATTGAATTCCAATTGGTGGGATTCAAACCCAGGTCCCCAGAACATTCGCTGAGTTTCTGGATTAATAGTCTGGAGATAATCGCACTAGGCCATTGCCTCTCCTAGTGTCACCTCTCCATCCCTGTCATTCACTCATCATCTCCGCTTCCACCATCCTCATAGGCCGTGTGTCCAAACACATTCCCAGGCTCTGTGTGTGTGTGAAAGATGTTTTTCCTCACATTCCCTCACTGCGTCTCTCCTGAAACTTTAAATTGTGTCTCCCTGTCATCCCTGAACCCAATCAGCTAACAGCAACAGCTTTCCTTTATCGACTTTATCAAAACCTGTCCTAATCTTGTACATCTCGAGCAAATCTCCCCTCAAGGGGAACAAGCCCCGTTTCTCCAACCTCACCCTGGAGCTCACATCCCTCATTCCCGCAATTAATCCACTCTCAAAGATGCTGCGGGCCTTCATATTTCCTCCCTCGGTCTGTTTATCCCATCACAGGATCACAGAATTGTTACAGGGCAGAAGGAGGCATGTGGAGTTCAGACAAGAAGTTGAGGAGAGCAGAGAAAATAGAAACTAAATGGGCCCAAGGTAATTCTGTTTATTTCTTTTTCTCACTCTCTATGTCTGTGTCTTCTGTCCCTCTCTCCATCTCTCCCTCTCCCTCCCTGGGAATCTGTGAAAAATATCCACAAATATCAGTCAGCCATTTGGCCTTTCTTCCCAGTGGCCATTTGATGTGAGCGCAGCACTGAGATATTTCTGACAGAGTTGTCTCCTCGCTGAGGTAACATTAGTATTTTAAATGTGACAGAGACGCAGCTATGGAGACACAAACGAGGGTTGTATTCCCGGGAATTTTGGAGTGTCAGGGATAATTTGATCAAAGTTGTCAGGAGAATAATGGAAACTGATAGGATAGAGAAAGAGAAAGGTTTCTTGCTGGTTGTGGAGTCTGGGACTGGGATCATTGTCTGAAATATTAAAAATATTCTGAAACCCTTTCAAAGTGAAATTAAGGAACACGTCTTCACACAAAGGGTGTTCTCGAATCACAGAACAGCAGGAGGCCATTCGGCCCATCATGTCTGCCCCGATCCCGGAAGTCTGCGTGGCTTTCCTCTGGGTGCTGCGGTTTCCTCCCACAGTGTGAATGATGTGCTGGTTAGGGTGCATTGGCCGTGGTAAATTTTCTCTCAGTGTAACCGAACACCAGAGTGTGGCATGTGGGGAATTTTCACAGTAACTTCACAGTGTTAATGCAAGCCTACTTGTGACACTAATAAACAAAATTTAAAATGAGATGTTGAGTAGGCTTGTGTTGTATTCATTGGAGCAGAGAAGCCTGAGGGGGTGACCTGATTGAGGTGGACAAGATTATGAGAGACATGAAGAGTGTGGATCGGTAGCAGCTGTTCCCCTTAGTTGAAGGGTCAGTCACGAGGGGACATAGGTTCAAGGTGAGGGGCAGGAGGTTTGGGGGGGATGTGAGGAAAATCTGTTTTACCCACAGGGTGGTGCCAGTCTGGAATGCGCTGCCTGGGAGGTTGGTCGAGGCAAGTTGCCTCACATCCTTTAAAAAGTAGCTGGATGAGCACTTGGCTCATCATCACATTCAGGGCTGTGGGCCAAGTGCTGGTAAATGGGGTGAGGTCGGTATGTTAGGTGGTCCTCACGTGTCGGTGCAGACTCGATGGGCCGAAGGGTCTCTTCTGCACTGTATGAATCTGTGATGAGGAGATGTTTTTAACGTAGTGACTGCTGGTATCTGGAATGTTCTGCCTTGATTAGCTGTAAGAATTTGCATTCCAACCATTATTCATGTAAATTGAGTCTGTGTCTTTACCTGCCCTGTTTGTGAACAGAATTCCCACTCACCTGAAGAAGGGGCTTGGAGCTCCGAAAGCTTGTGTGGCTTTTAGAACACAGAACATAGAACAGTACAGCACAGAACAGGCCCTTCGGCCCACGATGTTGTGCCGAGCTTTATCTGAAACCAAGATCAAGCTATCCCACTCCCTATCATCCTGGTGTGCTCCATGTGCCTATCCAATAACCGCTTAAATGTTTCTAAAGTGTCTGACTCCACTATCACTGCAGGCAGTCCATTCCACACCCCAACCACTCTCTGCGTAAAGAACCTACCTCTGATATCCGTCCTGTATCTCCCACCACGAACCCTATAGTTATGCCCCCTTGTAATAGCTCCATCCACCCGAGGAAATAGTCTTTGAACGTTCACTCTATCTATCCCCTTCATCATTTTATACACCTCTATTAAGTCTCCCCTCAGCCTCCTCCGCACCAGAGAGAACAGCCCTAGCTCCCTCAACCTTTCCTCATATGACCTACCCTCCAAACCAGGCAGCATCCTGGTAAATCTCCTCTGCACTCCTTCCAGCGCTTCCACATCCTTCTTATAGTGAGGTGACCAGAACTGCACACAATATTCCAAATGTGGTCTCACCAAGGTCCTGTACAGTTGCAGCATAACCCCACGGCTCTTAAACTCCAACCCCCTGTTAATAAAAGCTAACACACTATAGGCCTTCTTCACAGCTCTATCCACTTGACTGGCAACCGTTAGAGATCTGTGGATATGGACCCCAAGATCTCTCTGTTCCTCCACAGTCTTCAGAACCCTACCTTTGACCCTGTAATCCACATTTAAATTAGTCCTACCAAAATGAATCACCTCACATTTATCAGGGTTAAACTCCATTTGCCATTTTTCAGCCCAGCTTTGCATCCTATCTATGTCTCTTTGCAGCCTACAACAGCCCTCCACCTCATCCACTACTCCACCAATCTTGGTGTCATCAGCAAATTTGCTGATCCACCCTTCAGCCCCCTCCTCTAAGTCATTAATAAAAATCACAAAGAGCAGAGGACCAAGCACTGATCCCTGCGGCACACCGCTAGCAACCTGCCTCCAATCCGAAAATTTTCCATCGACCACCACCCTCTGTCTTCGGTCAGACAGCCAGCTACCTATCCAATCGGCCAACTTTCCCTCTATCCCACACCTCCTCACTTTCATCATAAGCCGACCATGGGGGACCTTATCAAACGCCTTACTAAAATCCATGTATATGACATCAACTGCCCGACCTTCATCAACACACTTAGTTACCTCCTCAAAAAATTCTATCAAATTTGTGAGGCACGACTTGCCCTTCACGAATCCATGCTACCAAATAAACCTGTTGGACTTTAACCTGGTGTTGTTAAACTTCTTACTGTGTTTACCCCAGTCCAACGCCGGCATCTCCACATCACGTTGATAAATGCGAGGTTATACACTTTGGAGGAAATAATAACAAATGGGATTACTATCTCAATGGAAACAAATTAAAACATGCTACCGTGCAAAGGGACCTGGGGGTCCTTGTGCATGAGACGTAAAAGCCCAGTCTGCAGGTGCAACAGGTGATCAAGAAGGCAAATGGAATGTTGGCCTATATCGCGAGGGGGATAGAATATAAAAGCAGGGATGTCTTGATGCACCTGTACAGGGCATTGGTGAGGCCGCAGCTGGAATACTGTGTGCAGTATTGGTCCCCTTATATGAGGAAGGATATATTGGCATTGGAGGGAGTGCAGAGAAGGTTCACCAGGTTGATACCGGAGATGAGGGGTTTGGATTATGAGGAGAGGCTGAGGAGATTGGGTTTGTACTCGTTGGAGTTTAGAAGGATGAGGGGGGATCTTATGGAGACTTATAAGATATTGCGGGGGCTGGATAGGGTGGAGGCGGAGAGATTCTTTCCACTTAGTAAGGAAGTTAAAACTAGAGGACACAGCCTCAAAATAAAGGGGGGTCGGTTTAAGACAGAGTTGAGGAGGAACTTCTTCTCCCAGAGGGTGGTGAATCTCTGGAATTCTCTGCCCACTGAGGTGGTGGAGGCTACCTCGCTGAATATGTTTAAAGCGCGGATGGATGGATTCCTGATCGGTAAGGGAATTAAGGGTTATGGGGATCAGGCGGGTAAGTGGTACTGATCCACGTCAGATCAGCCATGATCTTATTGAATGGCGGGGCAGGCTCGAGGGGCTAGATGGCCTACTCCTGCTCCTATTTCTTATGTTCTTATGTTCTGCCTGAGTCAGAGGTGGGAGAAGATTCCATCAAGAGGAAATTGAATGGGAAGCTGAAGGGAAAATATTGACAGGGTTACGGGGAGAGGGTGGAGGATTGGGAATCGTGAAACTGCTCTTGCAGTGTGTCGATCCAGGCTTGACGGGCTGAATGGCCTCCTGTGCTGTCCCCATTCTATGATTCACACACAAGTTAACTTCTCAGTGTCTATTAGGCCCCACTCCTTCCTCCATGATCAGTTCCAGCATTTCAAGTTCAGATCCCAGTATTTTTTAGTTGGGGGATTGAGGAGTAAAACAGAAATAGGAATGAGAGTGTCAGTGCGCTTATGTTTTTGTATTTCTGTGTGTGTGTGTGTGTGTGTGTGTGTGTGTGTGTGTGTGTGTGTGTGTGTGTGTGTGTGTGAGAGAGAGACAGTTTCTACGTGTGTGCAAGTGTCTATTTCAATGTGTGTTTCTGTGTGTGTGTGATTGTGTTTCTCTGCGTGTGTCTGTGAGTGTGTCTGTGTCTGTGTGTGTGTCTCTCTCTGTGTCTTTGTGCATGTGTGTCTGTGAGTGTGTGTGTGTGTCTCTGCATGTGTGCGTGTGTGTCTATGAGTGTGTGTGAGTGCGTGTGTGTCTGTGTGTGTGTTTGTCATGATCTGTTTGAGTGGGGGAGCAGGCTCGATGGGTCAAATGGCCTCGAACTGCACATATTTGAGATTCAAATACATTGACACACATGCATGCTGACACAGAAACAGACACAGACACACAGACAGACACACAGACAGACAGACAGACAGACACAGACACACACACACACAGACACACACACGCACAGACACACACACACACACACAGACACACACACACACACACAGACACACACACACACACACAGACACACACACACACACACAGAGACACACACAGACACACACACACACGCACAGACACACACACACACACGCACAGACACACACACACACACACAGAGAAAGATATACACAGTATTGACATATTTATTGACCATTTAATGTGACTGAATGCTACACATCCTGGTTTGCCGATGACACAAAACATTAGACAGCATTGCAAGCAGCGCAGCTGGAAACATCACATTGCAAAGAGTTATTCATATTTTGTACATGGACAAAACTGGTGGAGAGGTTTCAGTGCTGCAGGGAAATGTAATTTGACACAACTTAGATTTAAAAGGGATAGAACAACGCACTTTAATAAATGCTGAAATGACAGAAACAGTGGAAGCTCCAAATGTCCAGATATTTCACAGCTGAATTCGCACAATACACACAGCAATGGATCTGATATTGCGGAATTGTTGTAAATGTGGTTAATCTCAGTACGGAGGCTGTCTTCATGTTACAATGTTAATCTGATCACTCTCATCAAAACAGGATCAACATTTCTGCACAATGTGAGTGAATCATCAGCTCAAATAGTTCAGGTTCAGTGTTTAAAATAACCAGTCACTTTTCTGTGGCTGCTTTGGGAATGTCAGTGGAATGTAGTTCACAGTCAAGTGTGAACAATTGTATTGGGGAATAATTGGAAGCAGTTTCCATTGAGAGCTTCCTGCATTCTGGAAATGTGTGTGATCCATTCAGAGATAGGAAATGGACGGATGAATAAAGATGCAGTTTGTTGTTAATTACATGAGATTGTCTGCCTTGAAGATTCACAAGTTCCATGTGCTGAGAGAAAGGAATGATTAAACAATGTCTATAATTCAAATCCTTCAGACAAGTGAAAAAGCAGGAGAACAACTGAATCCACAAACGCTGCCACAGACAGTATTCGAAGCTTCAACTTCATGTTTGAATGTGAAGGGCTGATTGAAATAAACAGGAGGCCACACTGGGATGCTGAGCAATTTGATTCCTGTTTTCCCTAAACTTCAAAATAAAAATCTGTGATGAATCATTCCTTGGACAGAGCAGAGGGAATTTTACTCTGTATTTAGCCCATTCCAGTATTTGTGTTGGGAACATTTGATGAACAGTGCAGATTAAACGTTATTCTTAACCGCTGGAATTTAAGTTGGGGGCTGATTTAATCAAACATTGAAAATAATGAGGGAAAGGGAGAGGCTGATAAAGAACAAGTTTTTCTGCTGGCTGGGAACTCCAGGATTTGGGAATATTTGAATGTTAGCCTCAGTTTAGAATTTTAGAATTGTCGAAATGGAAACATTGCCAGATGTGGTGTGGAGTTAGTTTGAAACAATCTTCTGCAAATGGCTATTGATGCTCAGTCACTTGTTATTATTTTAAACCTGGGGTTGATAGATTTTCCTTAGTCCAAGGGGTTAAGAGACAGAGAGTTAGATCACAGATCAGCCAGGATCTTATTGAATATTGGAACAGGCTTTCAGGAAGATTGTTCCAGATTCCAAACACCCTCTTGATGAAGTGCTTTTCCTCACTTCACTTCTGATCCATTTCCCCATCATTTAGAATCTGTGCCCTCTAGTTCATGACCATCTCTTGAGAGGGAAGAGTTTCTCAATCTTTAACCTGTGGATACCCCTTAGGATCTTGAATCTCTCTCTCAAGTCTCACCTCAGCCTTCTTTTCTCCAAGGAAAACAGTCCCAACCTCTCCAATCTACCCTCGTAGCTACGGATCTTATTCCCTGGGATCATTCTTGTGAATCTCCTCTGCACTCTCTCCAATGTCTTCACATCCCTCCTCAAGTACGGTGCCCAGAACTGGGCGCAATCTCCAGATGAGGCCTAACAAGTGTCTTATACAAATTCAATATGAACTCCTTACTCTTGACCTCAATCCCTCCATTAATAAAAGTTGGGATACCATATACTTCATTTACTGCTCTCTCAAAGTGCCCTGCCACCTTCACTGACGTATGTACATATTAGAATCATGGAATCCCTACAGTGCAGAAGGAGGCCATACAGCCCATCGAGCCTGCGCTGACAACATTCCCACCCAGGCCCTATCCCCGTGATGCAACGTATTTACCCGGATAATACTGGCATGAATTGAGAAATGGTTAATGGACAGAAAACAGAGCTTAGGTACAAATGGGTCATTTTCAGGGTGGCAGGCTGTGACCAGCGGCTTATCACAAGGATCAGTACTCGGGAGCCCAGCTATTCACAATCCATATCATTGATTTGGACGATTGGGATCAAATGTAATATTTCCGAGTTTGCAGATGACATGAAAGCAGGTGGAAGTGTGAGTTGTGAGGAGGATGTGGGAGAGGCCGAATTAGTGGTGAAACCACACACGGAGTGTTGTGGACAGTTTTATCCTCTTACCTCAGGAAAGATATTCTTGTCCGAGAGGGACTTCAATGACATTTCACTGCATTAATTCCTGGGATGGAGGGATTGTCCTCTGAGGAAAGAAAATGGACTTTTACTTTATGCACTTGAGAAGCATGAGAGGTGACCTCATTCAAACTTGGACAATTCTTACAGGGCTCAGCAGGGTCGAGTCATAGAGGTTTACAGCATGGAAACGGGCTTTGGCCCAACTTGTCCATGCCGCCCAGTTTTTACCATTAAGCTAATCACAATTGCCTGTGTTTCGCCCATATCCCTCCATACCAATCTTACCCATGTAACTGTCTAAATGCTTTTCAAAACATAAAATTGTACCCGCCCCTACTACTGCCCCTGGCAGCTCATTCCAGACACTCACCACCCTCTGTGTGAAAAGAATTGCCCTCTGGACCCTTTTGTATCTCTCCCCTCTCACCTTAAACCTATGCCCTCTAGTTTTAGACTCCCCTACCTTTGGGAGAAGATATTGACTATCTAGCTGATCTATGCCCCTCATTATTTTATAGACCTCTATAAAATCACCCCTCAGTCTTCTACGCTACAGGGAAAAAAGTCCCAGTCTGTACAACCTCTCCTTAAAACCCAAACCATCATGTCCCGGTAGCATCCGAGTAAATCTTTTTTGCACTCTTTCCAGTTTAATAATATCTATTCTAAAATAGGGTGACCAGAACTGTACACAGTATTCCAAGCGTAGCCTTAACAATGTCTTGTACAACTTCAACAAGACGTCCCAACTCCTGTATTCAATGTTCTGACCAATGAAACCAAGCATGCTGAATGCCTTCTTCACCACTCTGTCCACCTGTGACTCCACTGTCAAGAAGCTATGAACCTGTACCCCGAGATCTCTTTGTTCTATAACTCTCCCCAACTCCCAAACGTTAGCTGAGTAGATACAGGAAGGATGTTTCCCCCGGCTGGGGGTGGGGGGGGGGGGGGGTGTCTAGAACCATGGCAGAGTCGCAGAGTAAGGGGGCAGGACATTTAAGACTGAGATAAGAACATAAGAAATAGGAGCAGGAGTAGGCCATCTAGCCCCTCGAGCCTGCCCCACCATTCAATAAGATCATGGCTGATCTGAAGTGGACCAGTTCCACTTACCCGCCTGATCCCCATAACCCCTAATTCCCTTACCGATCAGGAATCCATCTCTCCGTGATTTAAACATTTTCAACGAGGTAGCCTCCACCACTTCAGTGGGCAGAGAATTGCAGAGATTCACCACCCTCTGAGAGAAGAAGTTCCTCCTCAACTCTGTCCTAAACTGACCCCCCTTTATTTTGAGGCTGTGCCCTCTAGTTCTAGCTTCCTTTCTAAGTGGAAAGAATCTCTCCACCTCTACCCTATCCAGCCCCTTCATTATCTTATAGGTCTCCATAAGATTCCCCCCTCAGCCTTCTAAATTCCAACGAGTACAAACCCAATCTGCTCAGTCTCTCCTCATTATCAACACCCCTCATCTCTGGTAATAACCTGGTGAACCTTCTCTGCACTCCCTCCAAGGCCAATATATCCTTCCGCAAATAAGGGGACCAATACTGCACACAGTATTCCAGCTGCGGCCTCACCAATGCCCTGTACAGATGCAGCAAGACATCTCTGCTTTTATATTCTATCCCCCTTGCGATATAGGCCAACATCCCATTTGCCTTCTTGATCACCTGTTGTACCTGCAGACTGGGTTTTTGCGTCTCATGCACAAGGACCCCCAGGTCCCTTTGCACAGCAGCATGTTGTAATTTTTTTCCATTTAGATAATAATCCAATTTGCTATTATTTTCTCCAAAGTGAATAAACTCGCATTTGTCAACGTTATACTCCATCTGCCAGATCCTCGCCCACTCACTCAGCCTGTCCAAATCTCTCTGCAGACCTTCTACGCCCTCCGCACGATTCACTTTTCCACTTATCTTTGTGTCGTCTGCAAACTTTGTTACCCTACACTCAGTCCCCTCCTCCGGATCGTCTATATAAATGGTAAATAGTTGAGGCCCCAGTACCGATCCCTGCGGCACGCCACTAGTTACCATCCGCCAACCAGAAAAGCACCCATTTATTCCGACTCTCTGCTTCCTGTGAGGAATAATTTCTTCCCTCAGAGTCATAGAGTGGTACAGTGAAGAAAAGGCCCTTCGACCCATTGAGTCTGCACCAACAGTAACTACCACTAAAGTTGTGCTAATCCAATTTTCCATCTCTTGTACCATATCTTTGAATGTTGTGATGTTTCAAGTGCTCATCCAAATGCTTTTGAAAGGTTGTAAGGTTTCCGACCTCCACTGCCTTCCCAGGCAGTACTTTCCTGATTCCCATCACCCTCTGAGTGAATGTTTTTCTCAACTCTCCTCTGAATCTCCTGCCCTTTGCCCTAAAACTATGTCCCCTCATGATTGACCCCTCAACCAAGGGGAACAGCTGTTTCCTATTCACCCTGTCCATACCCCTCATAATCTTACACACCTCAATCAGCCTTCTCTGCTCTAAAGAAAACAATCCAAACCTTTCCAGTCTCTCCTTATAGCTCAAATACTCCATCCCAGGCAACTTGCTGCTGAGCCTCCTCTGTACCCCCTCGAGTGCTATCATATCCTTCCTCTGGTGTGGTGACCAGATCTGCACACGGTACTCCAGCTGTGGCCTAACCAACGCTCTGTACAACTCCAACATTAACTCTTTGCTCTTCTACTCTGCGCCATGACTGATAAAAGCAAGTGTCTCATCTGCCTTCTTTACCACTTGATTCACCTGCTCTGCTGCCTCCAGGGATCTGTGAATAATTTCCCAAGATCCATATGTTCCTCTGAGCTCCCCAGTGTCCTGCAACTCATTAAATGCTCCCTTGCCTTGTTACTGCTTCCAAAGTGCATCACCTCGCACCTATCAGGGTCAAATACCATCTGCCACTGCTCTGCCTATCTGACCAACCCAGCGATATCTTCCTGTAACCTACAACCTTCTTCCCTATTAACCATCCTACCAATCTTGGTGTCATCTGGAACCTTGCTTATCATTGCCCCCACATTATCATCTGTCTCATTTATGTATAACAACAATAAGCCCCCCAGCACGGAGCCTTGTGGTGCCCCACTGGACACCGGCCTCCAGCCACTCAAACAGCCTTCCAACAACACCCTTTGTGTCCAATTACTAAACCAGTTTCCGATCCATCTCGCCAAGTTTTCCTGAATTCCGTGTGCTTCCAGGATGGTGAATCTTTGGAATTCCCTATCCCAGAGGGCTGTGGAGGCTCAGTCATCGTTCACAGACTGAGATGGATAGGTTTCTACAGATTAAACATATTGCAAAGTTTCACCATCTGTGACCTCTTGTTCCAGCCTCTCCCCCCGCCCCCCCCCCGCCCCTCTCCCCACCCCCTCAGCCCCTCAGCTGGAGGAAACAACATCCCTGTATTCAGTCAGTCCAGCCCGGTCAGAATTTATACATTTCAATTCGATCCCCTCTCATTCTTCGGAACTCCAGTGAATACAGGCCCAGTCGACTCAATCTCTCCTCATACGACAATCCTGCCATCCCAGGAATCAGTCTGGTGTGCCTCCGCTGCTCTCCCTCTATGGTAAATGCAGCATTTCATAGTTTCAGAGACAAAAACTGTACACAATATTCCAGGTGTGGTCTCAACGAGGGCCTGTACAGCTGCAGTAAGACATCCTTGCTCCTTTCCTCAAATTCTCTTGCAATGAAGGCCAACATATCATTTGCCTTCCTAACTGTTTGCTGTAGCTGCATGCTTGCTTTCAGTCTCTGGTGTACTGGGGCAGAGTTTACTGATACAAGGCCCAGATTGTAATAACTGAGAGAGGTTTAGGGCAGAGATTACTGATACAAGGCCCAGATTGTAATAACTGAGAGTGGTTTAGGGCAGAGTTTACTGATACCAGGCCCAGATTGTAATAACTGAGAGAGGTTTCGGGCAGGGATTACTGATACAAGGCCCAGATTGTAATAACTGAGAGTGGTTTAGGGCAGAGTTTACTGATACCAGGCCCAGATTGTAATAACTGAGAGAGGTTTCGGGCAGAGTTTACTGATACAAGGCCCATATTGTAATAACTGAGAGAGGTTTCAGGCAGAGTTTACTGATACCAGGCCCAGATTGTAATAACTGAGAGAGGTTTCGGGCAGAGTTTACTGATACAAGGCCCATATTGTAATAACTGAGAGAGGTTTCAGGCAGAGTTTACTGATACAAGGCCCAGATTGTAATAACTGAGAGAGGTTTCGGGCAGAGTTTACTGATACATGATCCCGGCAGGATTTACTGTTTGATAATCCAGCTGTTTGGCCCCGTTATGAGCACACCTTCCATGGCCATCATGTCCGGAAGTCGGCCTTGAACCCTTGAAGAATGAGAGGCGATCCCATTGAAACAGACTTAAAATTCTTACAGGGTGTGACAGGGTGGATGTAGATTGGATGTTTCCCCTGGCTGGTGAGACTAGAACCAGGGGACACGATCTCAGAATCAGGGGCAGACCATTGAAGACTGAGATGAGGAGGAATTTCTTCACTCAGAGGGTGGTGAAGCTTTGGAATTTTCTATTCCGGGGGATGTGGAAGCCCAATCATTCAGCATGTTCAAGAGGCAAATCGATTGTGTGAAATAAAATAGGAATCTGTGTGTGTGTGTTTGTGTGTGTGTATTTGTGTGTGTGTGTTTGTGTGTGTGTGTTTGTGTGTGTGTGTTTGTGTGTGTGTGTGTTCGTGTGTGTGGCTGTGTGTGTTTGTGTGTGTGTATGTTTGTGTGTGTGTGTTTGTGTGTGTTCGTGTGTGTGGCTGTGTGTGTTTGTGTGTGTGTATGTTTGTGTGTGTGTGTGTGTGCATGCGTGTTTGTGTGTGTGTGTGGACATGTTTCCGTGTGTGTTTATTACTGTGTGCGTGTGAGTGTTACTGGGTGAGAACATCTGTTTCTGTGTGTTTTCATAGAATCCTAGACTCCTACAGTGCAGAAGGAGGCCATTTGGCCCATTGAGTCTTCATCGACCACAATCCCACTCAGGCCCTATCCCCATTACCCCATGCATTTACCCAAGCTAGTCTCCCTGACGCGGAGGGACAATTTAGCACGGCCAATGCACCCGAACCAGAACGTCTTTCAGACTGTGGGAGGAAACCGGAGCACCCGGAGGAAACCCACGCAGACACGGGGAGAACGTGCAAACTCCGCACAGACAGTGACCCGAGGTGAGAACTGAACCCGAGTCCCTGGCACTGTGAGGCAGCAGTGCTAACTGTGTGTTTGGTTTGTGTGTGTGTTTATTGTGTTTGTGTGTGTGATTTGTGTGTGTTTTATGTGTGTTTGTTGTGTGTGTGCGTGTTTTGTGTGTGTGCGTGTTTTATGTGTGTTTGTGTGTGCGTGTTTTATGTGTGTTGGTGTGTGCGTGTTTTGTGTGCGTGTGTGTTTTGTGTGTGTTGGTGTGTGCGTGTTTTGTGTGCGCCCGTGCACCATGATCTGTTTGGATGCTGGCGCAGGATCGATGGGCCAAATGGCCTACACCTGCTCCTATTTTCCTTTGAGATTTAAATACATTGACACACATGCACGCTGACACACACACACAGAAAGATACACACAGTGTTGACGTATTTATTGACCACTTAATGTGACTGAATGCTACACATCCCAGTTTACCAAAGACACACAATATTCAGCAGCATTGTAAACAGCGCAGCTGGAAACATCAAATTGGGGATTTGGTTTGAAAAAGGGTCAAAGCCTCTCTTGCTAAAGGCTGTTTGTCTATATTGTGCTGACAGTGATACACTGCCATCCTCTGCTGCCTGCTGGACATTGCTCCAGCCGCAGAGAGAGTGAAGTAGATCAGAAACTCACTGGGAGAGAATGCAGCTTCACACAGTATCCATCCAAAATGACAGGAGCATCAGCACACACACAAGCTCCGTGTGGAGACTGAGAGGGGCTCAGTGTGGAACACAAACATTCACACTAAACCTGGAAGGACATTGATAAAGAGTTTAAAACAAAACTTCAGCAAATGTTTTGAAACATTTTGGTCCGTGGAAAAGTGCAGTGTGTAAAAAGCTGAAGATGTTTCCATTTCACATCTTCCTGCTTTGGGGAAATGGGAGTTATCTTTGCATTCACAAGGATATGGGGAGGGAGATGTTTGAATGGACATTCAGCTTTTTGGGTGATTAAAGTGTTAATTTGTTTCCAGAAGCTGTTTACAGTGATTGTCCCGAGAGATTGTATTGTTTCAGTGATGTCGACGTCTCCAATACTTCAGACAGAGGAAGGAAACAATATACAAAAGGAAAGATTGGGGGAATCACTACATTGAAGGTGTGAGGCCTCATCACTCTCTGTCTGGTTTTGTTCTGAAATCTTTACATTTTTAAACACTGAAATCTCTTGTCCTTGTTGGGGATATCACTGCGGTTTGAGAAAAGCAAACACTGATCCCACACTAAACACCCCCCCAACACAGGACTGAGCAGAGAGTGTGAAATGTGACTGGTGTCAGAGTGGATTGTCAAACTGACAGAAGGGATTTGAAAAATCTCTAAATGATTCATTGATTAAAAACTCTAACATTAATGTCCCGCATCATAAACATCTGCTTCTTTATTGTATCTTTCTTTTACAGATCAAGTGATGGGTTGAATTTTGGACGGTGTAGATTTCCCTCAGCTGATTATTAAGCTTTCTGATTGACACAAATACAATATCTGCTGTCGGTGACTCCAACAGTGAAATTCTCTCAGTTTATCATTCTGAATCTGTCACTGAGACAATTGTGGGCGGTAGTTCAGTTTTCAGTGTGAAATGTAGAAGGTAACTTTTGTTGTAATGTAATTGTAGTTAATAGTTTTCCTGCAGTTTAAATCTCAGGTATAAATTAATAACTTTTCTCGTTCCTTATTCACAATTGTTCATTTCCCGTGATGTTGAGCTCTGGTTTTCTCTTTCTGGTGTCTGGTACAGCTGTACAGATATTGGGCAGCTCAGAGCGGGGGGGGTCTGATCTCATTGTGAAGCTCAAAGGTCAGATTCACTTTTGTTAACTTTAAAATCAATTTTCCTGTCAAATATTCTCTGAATTTTTAAATAAATATTGAATGGAAAATTAAATCTGACTTTGCCAAACTCTCTTTCTGTATTTCTCTGTTAGTGTGTTTATGTGTGTGTCTCTCTGTCTCTATCTCTCTGTGTATCTGTGTGTCTCTCTGTCTCTGTACTTCTCTGGATCTGTGTCTCTCTCTCTGCCTCTGTGTGTATATCTCTCTATGTATCTGTGTGTGTCTCTCTGTCTCTGTCTCTGTGTGTCTCGATGCTAAGGGCCTAGTATTTCAGGCTCTGACCTGAACCCACAATCTCTCTGACTCTGAGCGAAGATGACTCCATTGAAGGTGTGAGGCCTCATCACTTTCTGTCTGGTTTAGTTTTGTAATGTTTACATGTTTAAACACTGAAACCTCTTGCCCTTGATAAGTTGGGAATATCACTACGGTTTGAGAAAAGCAAACACTGATCCCGCACTAAACACCCCCCAACACAGGACTGAGCAGAGTGTGTGAAATGTGACTGGTGCGAATGTGGATTGTCTTTTAAAAGTGGGTGAGAAACACTTCATTTTCAAATCTTTACCCTGCTTCTGTAGCGTCTCAGATTCCACCTAATCTGCACATCTTTGGACTGTGGAAGGAAACCGGGGCACCCGGAGGAAACCCATGCAGACACAGGGAGAATGTGCAAACTCAACTCCCAACCGAGAATTGAATCCTGGTGCTGTGAGGCAGCAGTGCTAAACACTGTCCACCATGTCGCCCTATCCCATGTATTGGGACACGGTGAAAAGTATTGTTTCTTGCACGCTACACAGACAAAACATACCGTTCATAGAGTTCATTCGGGAGAAGGAGAGGAGAGGGTGCAGAATACAGTGTTGCAGTTACCGATAGGGTGTAAAGAAAGATCAGCTTAATGTATGGTAGGTCCACTCAAAAATTAACATTCTGACCAAACACTAAAGCTTTCCACAAAGCAAGGCTCACAAATTCAACACCACTTTCCTTTGTCCTCTCTCCCATCATGCTGTGCGTGGAGTCTCTGATCGATGCTAAGGGCCTAGTATTTGAGGCTCTGAGCTGAACCCACAATCTGTCTGATTCTGAGGGAAGATTACTGCCACTCAGATACAGCTGGCTGCAATATCCCCTTGAAATATATCTGTTGTGTAAAGAGCCACATGTTTTTTTTCCCTGTGTCTGCTGTCCTTATAGAACTATTGAATAATCTAAACATCCGCATTAATCATCACAGAACAAGGCCAACATGGGGGAATCGAGTATCAGGTTTAAAAGTTTGTTTATTAGTGTCACAAGTAGGGTTACACTAACACTGCAATGAAGTTACTGTGGAAAATCTGTAGTCGCCATGCTCTGGCGCCTGTTTGGGCAACTTGGGGAGAATTTAGCATGGCTGATACACCTAACCAGCGCG
Source organism: Mustelus asterias (assembly GCF_964213995.1). Lineage (NCBI taxonomy): Eukaryota > Metazoa > Chordata > Chondrichthyes > Carcharhiniformes > Triakidae > Mustelus > Mustelus asterias. Next base: position 1,148,443 of record NW_027590150.1, read on the forward strand.
TCTTTCGAACTGTGGGAGGAAACCGCAGCACCCGGTGGAAACCCACGCAGACACGGGGAGAATGTGCAAACTCCACACAGACAGTAACCCGAGGCCGGAATTGAACCCGGGTCCCTGGCGCTGTGAGGCAGCAGTGCTAACCACTGTGCTACCGTGCCGCCACTCGAACTGAAGAGAGATTTTATAGACTGAGGGTGTGATCTTACCACCTGTTGACGCCACACTCCCGCTCAGCAAGGTCGGAGAATCTGGTGAGCAGCCAAATCTCCTTTCACTGCAGTGGGATGGGAAAATCCTGCCGGCCTGAACGGTGATAAGATCCCACCCTGGGGTTGTTTTCCGTGGAGCAGAGGAGGCTGAGGGGGAACATGATGGAGGTGGATAAGATTATGAGGGACATCGATAGAGTAGAGGGGAGAAAGCTTTCCCCTTGGTGGTGGGATCAATGACCAGGGGGTATAGATTTAGGGTAAGGGGCAGGAGGTTTACAGGGGATGTGAGGAAAACCTTTTTCACCCAGAGGGTGGTGGGAGTCTGGAACTCTCTGCCTGAAAGGGTGGTGGAGGCAGAGACCCTCAGAACGTTTAAGAAGTGCTTAGCTATGCATTTGCAATGCCAAGGCTTACCAGGCCGTGAGCCAAGTTGGGTGAGTTGTCTTTGACCGGCACAGATGCAATGGGCCGAAGGGCCTTTTCTGTTCTCTAGACCTCCATTGCTAAAACACAACCTCACTGACCCAGCTTCTGGTCATCCATCCAAATCTCTCCCTCCGCAGCTCGGGGACAAATCCTGCCGCGCAGTCTTCCTTTGAAGTGGCTTTGGACATTTCATTCTCCGTGAGGACTTGTCCGGACAGTGGTTGCTGTTGTTGCGTTTGTCTCAGTGTTAGCTCAGAAACATGGACAACATGTTAGAAATGGCCGTCTCCCAGTGAGTGTGAGGACAGGGCAGGCTTTGAGCGAGGCCTGGGCCGCTCCCTGAAGGACACAGGGCCACCATTGTGCTTTTTGCTGACAAACAGAAAGCTTTCACCCCTCTCTCTCTCTCTCTCGCTCGTGTCTCATCTCACTCACATTCTGCCCCTTCCATTCACTCTGTGCTGCGTTCTGGAGGAGGCTGCCAGCTTTATCCGCCACAGAGCATCTGCCAACAAGAACATCAGATGAAAGCTTCCATTCCCCAAGTCCCTCTTTCCTCTCTGCTCCTCACTGTCTTTCCGGAGGAAATGGGATGGGAAGCTGATGGGAAAAGATTTGCAGGGCTCCAGGGACAAGGTGGAGCAGTGGGACTGGCTCGATTGCTCTAGCAGAGAGTCGACACCAGCTGAATGGCCTCCTTCATTCTGTGGCTATTCTATGGTTGACACACAATAGATAGTCAACATCTTTTCCCAAAGGTAGGGGAGTCTAAAACTAGAGGCCATGGGTTTAAGGTGAGAGGGGAGAGATACAAAAGTGTCCAGAGGGGCAATCTTTTCACACAGAAAGTGATGAGCGTCTGGAACAAGCTGCCAGAGGTAGTAGTAGAGACGGACACAATTTTATCTTTTGAAAAGCATTTAGACGGTTACATGGGTAAGATAGACGTAGAGGTATATGGGCCAAATGTGGGGAATTGGGACTAGCTTAGGGGTTAAAAGAAAAAGGGCAGCATGACAAGTTGGGCCAAAGGGCCTATTTCCATGCTGTAAACATCTATGACACTATGACAACTTGTCATTTGGGTCTCAACTTCAAGTTTCCAGGTGTCCAGATCACCAACAACCTGTCCTGGTCCCCCCCATGCCGACACTATAATTGAGAAAGCCCACCAACACGTCTACTTTCTCAGGAGGCTAAGGAAATTTGGCATGTCAGCTACGACTCTCACCAACTTCTACAGATGCACCATAGAAAGCATCCTTTCTGTATCACGGCTTGGTATGGTTTCTGCTCTGTCCAAGACTGCAAGAAATTACAAAAGGTCGTGAATGTAGCCCCGTCCATCACGCAGACGAGCCTCCCATTCATTGACTCTGTCTCCACTTCCCGCGGCCTTAGAAAAGCAGCCAGCATAATTAAGGACCTCATGCACACATTCTCTCTTCCACCTTCTTCCGTCAGGAAAAAGATACAAAGTCTGAGATCACGTACCAACCGACTCAAGAACTTCCCTGCTGCCCTCAGACTTTTGAATGGACCTGCTGCATATTAGATTTATCTCTCTCTACACCCTACCTATGACTGCAACACTACATTCTGCACCCACTCTTTTACTTCTCCCCGATGTACTCTATGAACGGTATGTTTTGTCTGTACAGCATACAAGAAACAATACTTTTCACTGTATCCCAATACATGCGACAGTAATAAATCAAATCGAATCAAAATCCTCCCAATTCTTTCCTCCACGATAGGTCGCAGCATTTAAAGAACACGCCCAGGGCCCAGTGCTGAGTCTGAGGGTATCTGACTACAGTAAGGGGCAATCTGGACAATGGCTGCAGACGGACCTCACTGCGCATGCGCAGCAATGACACGCACCGCCGGCGGCCATTTTGCGTTGCCAAGGGAGACGGCCAACGGCCATATTCCGTTGCCAAGGGAGGCGGCGGCGGCGACCATCTTGCGTTGCCAGGGGAGACGGCATCAATGCGGCTGCGTCCCGCGCGCTGACCTCTGGGAGCATTCCCGTCCTACACATGCGCACAGGCAGCCCCCGGGAGCGTTACAGCGACGCCCGGTGGCCAGGAAGGGCAATAGCAGCAGCACAGTCTCTGCCCAAAGGCTTCCCCAGTTCAGCTGCTCAGAGACACTGGGAATGTCTTCAAGTGGAAACTTCAGCTTCTCACATTCACCCCCTGTGTTCAGTCATTGTTTCCTAGACAACCTCTGTAGTCACATCACAAACAACTTGTTCACATTGAAGGCCATGGCAATCTGGACCATTCGGCTTCAAAGCCATTGAGCTTTGAAATTTCAATTGAAATGTTGGAGATGAGAGTTTATCGATGCAAGTCATGTTGCATGTGGAACGCTCATGATGCCACAATTAGAGCGGTGCAGACATCTCACAGGGTTGTGTGACTGGAGGAGATGTCAGAGACGGGCTGGTTAAATATAGAGGTCATGATGTGGAGATGCCGGCGTTGGACTGGGGTAAACACAGTAAGAAGTTTAACAACACCAGGTTAAAGTCCAACAGGTTTATTTGGTAGCAAAAGCCACACAAGCTTTCGAGGCTCTGAGCCCCTTCTTCAGGTGAGTGGGAATTCTGTTCACAAACAGAACTTATAAGACACAGACTCAATTTACATGAATAATGGTTGGAATGCGAATACTTACAACTAATCCAGTCTTTAAGAAACAAAACAATGGGAGTGGAGAGAGCATCAAGACAGGCTAAAAAGATGTGTATTGTCTCCAGACAAGACAGCCAGTGAAACTCTGCAGGTCCACGCAACTGTGGGAGTTACAAATAGTGTGACATAAATTCTGATTCTAGGATCGCATGATAAAGACTCAGGAGGAAAAAAGCAGAAATATTTATGTGAAATAGTGTGACATAAACCCAATATCCCGGTTGAGGCCGTCCTTGTGTGTGCGGAACCTGGCTATCAGTTTCTGCTCCGCGACTCTGCGCTGTCGTGTGTCGCGAAGGCCGCCTTGGAGAACGCTTACCCGAATATCAGAGGCCGAATGCCCGTGACCGCTGAAGTGCTCCCCAACAGGAAGAGAACAGTCTTGCCTGGTGATTGTCGAGCGGTGTTCATTCATCCGTTGTCGCAGCGTCTGCATAGTTTCCCCAATGTACCATGCCTCGGGACATCCTTTCTTGCAGCGTATCAGGTAGACAACGTTGGCCGAGTTGCAAGAGTATGTACCGTGTACCTGGTGGATGGTGTTCTCACGTGAGATGATGGCATCTGTGTCGATGATCCGGCACGTCTTGCAGAGGTTGCTGTGGCAGGGTTGTGTGGTGTCTTGGTCACTGTTCTCCTGAAGGCTGGGTAGTTTGCTGCGGACAATGGTCTGTTTGAGGTTGTGCGGTTGTTTGAAGGCAAGAAGTGGGGGTGTGGGGATGGCCTTGGCGAGATGTTCGTCTTCATCAATGACATGTTGAAGGCTCCGGAGGAGATGCCGTAGCTTCTCCGCTCCGGGGAAGTACTGGACAACGAAGGGTACTCTGTCCACTGTGTCCCGTGTTTGTCTTCTGAGGAGGTCGGTGCGGTTTTTCGCTGTGGCGCGTTGGAACTGTTGATCAATGAGTCTAGCGCCATATCCTGTTCTTATGATGCTCTCTCCACTCCCATTGTTTTGTTTCTTAAAGACTGGATTAGTTGTAAGTATTCGCATTCCAACCATTATTCATGTAAATTGAGTCTGTGTCTTATAAGTTCTGTTTGTGAACAGAATTCCCACTCACCTGAAGAAGGGGCTCAGAGCCTCGAAAGCTTGTGTGGCTTTTGCTACCAAATAAACCTGTTGGACTTTAACCTGGTGTTGTTAAACTTCTTACTAAATATAGAGGGACAGGGTCTGAAGCTAAGTTTTGGGTAAAAGATGGCAGTAATGTTGTGACATTAATTTAGCTTCAGATAGTTGCTGGGGAGGGGGATAGAGAGGTTGGGGAGCGATGTTTGTATTGGGGCAATCTCTCTCTCTCTCTCATCATGGATATATATGAATCCATCTCTCACTCTCTATCTCTCTGTACCCATTGTGTCCAGAGTCTTGTGAAGGCGCAGGCCGGTGGCAGGTTCTGTTTCCTGAAGGACATTTCCGAACCTGTCAGATTATTGTGACAATCCAGTAGTTTTCATGGTCACTTTTTCCTCGCGCCGGCCCCACAAATGATCAGATTCATTCAGCTCAATTTCACAATCTGCCTTTGTGTTTTTGTGGGTTCTCTCTCACTTCCTTTTTTCTGTTCGAACTCAATTTCCCAGGGTTTTAGAAGAGGAGGATTTGCAGTTGGGAAACTGAAACCAAATATGATATCGAAACCTGCTGGAGTTAGCCAATTTTATTGTAACCTGAATATCATTGTGTTTTGAACATGGAAGGAAAAAGCACCGTTTTTAGGGGAGAGAACCTGTACACGTGGTCTGTGTGTGGACAAGACTTCAAGCAATCATCCAGCCTTTCGGAACATAATTGCAGTCACAACAGGGAGAAGCTGTGGAAATGTGGGGACTGTGGGAAGGGATTCGATTACCCACCCCAGCTGGAGATTCATCGGGGCAGTCACAGCAGGGAGAGACCATTCACCTGCTCCCAGTGTGGGAAGGGATTCATTACCTCATCCCATCTGCTGAAACATCGGCGAATCCACACTGGAGAGAGGCCGTTCACTTGCTGTGTGTGTCGGAAGGGATTCACTCAGTCTTCAAACCTCTTTATATGCCCTGTTTGCCCTGTCTTTATATGCCCTGTTTGTGAACAGAATTCCCACTCACCTGAAGAAGGGGCTTGAAGCTCCGACAGCTTGTGTGGCTTTTGCTCCCAAATAAAGCTGTTGGACTTTAAGCTGGTGTTGTTAAACTTCTTACTGTGTTTACCCCAGTCCAACGCCGGCATCTCCACATCATGTTCTGCCTGAGTCAGAGGTGGGAGAAGATTCCATCAAGAGGAAATTGAATGGGAAGCTGAAGGGAAAATATTGACAGGGTTACGGGGAGAGGGTGGAGGATTTGGAATACTGCGTCCAGTTCTGGTCGCCACACTCCCAGAAGGACGTGGAGGCTTTGGAGAGAGTACAGAGGAGGTTTACCAGGATGTTGCCTGGTATGGAGGGGCTTGGTTATGAGGAGAGATTGGGGAAACTGGGGTTGTTCTCCTTGGAAAGACGGAGGATGAGGGGAGACTTAATAGAGGTGTATAAAATTATGAAAGGCATAGATAGGGTGAACGGTGGGAAGCTTTTCCCCGGGTCGGTGGTGACGTTCACGAGGGGTCATAGGTTCAAGGTGAAGGGGGGAAGGTTTAACACAGATATCAGAAGGACATATTTTACACAGAGGGTCGTGGGGGCCTGGAATGTGTTGCCGGGCAAGGTGGTGGAGGCGGACACACTGGGAACGTTTAAGACTTATCTAGACAGCTATATGAACGGAGTGGGAATGGAGGGATACAAAAGAGTGGTCTAGTTTGGACCAGGGAGAGGCGCGGGCTAATTGTTCTTTGTTTCTCGTTTCAAGGCTTCATTCTATGATCATCTTGCTGGTGCCAGTACAGAGCGAGACTGCGGATAGTTGGGAACCTGTCTCGGGGGCAGGGAATTCAGATGGTGTTCGTAAAGCAGAAGTGGAAATGACTAGGGTTGGGAAGCAGTTTCTGATCAGGGCCAGTGTGATCTCCTGGACTCGTTTCGATCGCCTCAGGGGGTCGGAGAGTAATTTCCCAGATTTTTTTTCCCCATATTGGCCCTGGGGGTTTTCACTCTGGGTTTTCGCCTCTCCCTGGAGATCACATGGTCTGGAATGGGGGGGTGGGGGTGAGTTAATAGGTTGTGATGAACAAAGCATCGTAGCTGTGAGGGACAGCTCGGTGGATAGGATATTAGGATGTAGATAGGCTGGAAAATTGGGCGGGGATCCTGGATTCAGGATTCAATCCTGGACCGGGGAGCGGCGCGGGCTTGGAGGGCCGAAGGGCCTGTTCCTGTGCTGTATTGTTCTTTGTTCTTTGATTGGGAATAGTGAAACTGCTCTTGCAGTGTGTCGATCCAGGCTTGACGGGCTGAATGGCCTCCTGTGCTGTCCCCATTCTATGATTCATACACAAGTTAACTTCTCAGTGTCTATTAGGCCCCACTCGTTCCTCCATGATCAGTTCCAGCATTTCAAGTTCAGATCCCAGTACTTTTTAGTTGGGGGATTGAGGAGTAAAACAGAAATAGGAATAAGAGTGTCGGTGCGCTTATGTTTTTGTATTTCTGTGTGTGTGTGTGTGAGAGAGAGACAGTTTCTAAGTGTGTGCAAGTGTCTATTTCAATGTGTGTTTCTGTGTGTGTGATTGTGTTTCTCTGCGTGTGTCTGTGAGTGAGTGTCTGTGTCTGTGTGTGTGTCTCTCTCTGGGTCTTTGTGCATGTGTGTCTGTGAGTGTGTGTTTGTGTCTCTCTGCGTGTGTGTCTGTGTGTCTCTCTCTTTGTCTATGTGTGTGTGTCTATGAGTGTGTGTGTGTGTCTGTATCTCTGTGAGTGCGTCTGTGTGTGTGTGTGTCTATGAGTGTGTGTCTGTGTGTGTGTGTGTCTATGAGTGTGTGTGTGTGTTTGTGTGTGTTTGTCATGATCTGTTTGAGTGGGGGAGCAGGCTCGATGGGTCAAATGGCCTCCAACTGCACATATTTGAGATTCAAATACATTGACACACATGCATGCTCACACACACACACACACACACACACACAGAAAGGTATACACAGTATTGACATATTTATTGACCATTTAATGTGACTGAATGCTACACATCCTGGTTTGCCGATGACACAAAACATTAGACAGCATTGTAAGCAGCGTAGCTGGAAACATCACATTGCAAAGAGTTATTCATATTTTGTACATGGACAAAACTGGTGGAGAGGTTTCAGTGCTGCAGGGAAATGTAATTTGACACAACTTAGATTTAAAAGGGATAGAACAACGCACTTTAATAAATGATGAAATGACAGAAACAGTGGAAGCTCCAAATGTCCAGATATTTCACAGCTGAATTCGCACAATACACACAGCAATGGATCTGATATTGCGGAATTGTTGTAAATGTGGTTAATCTCAGTACGGAGGCTGTCTTCATGTTACAATGTTAGTCTGATCAGTCTCATCAAAACAGGGTCAACATTTCTGTACAATGTGAGTGAATCATCAGCTCAACTAGTTCAGGTTCAATGTTTAAAATAACCAGTCACTTTTCTGTGGCTGCTTTGGGAATGTCTCTCTACACCCTACCTATGACTGCAACACTACATTCTGCACCCTCTCTTTTACTTCTCCACGATGTACTCTATGAACGGTATGTTTTGTCTGTACAGCATACAAGAAACAATACTTTTCACTGTATCCCAATACATGCGACAATAATAAATCAAATCAAATCAAAATCCTCCCAATTCTTTCCTCCACGATAGGTCACAGCATTTAAAGAACACGCCCAGGGCCCAGTGCTGAGTCTGAGGGTATCTGACTACAGTAAGGTGAGTGATACGGGAGGGTCTCACTGTCTGAAGGAGGTGAGTCTTAGCCGGGGGTGCGTGAGTGACCCAGGTTAATCTGACACTCCAGGGACAGTTGGAATGGAGCTTTCCCCCGGGCTGTCCCCTCCCCGTGTCTGCGTGGGTTTCCTCCGGGTGCTCCGGTTTCCTCCCACAGTCTGAAAGATGTGCTGGTTAGGGTGCATTGGCCGTGCTAAATTCTCCCTCAGTGTAACCCGAACAGGCGCCGGAGTGTGGCGACTAGGGGATTCTCACAGTAACTTCATTGTAGTGTTAATGTAAGCCTACTTTTGACACTAATAAATAAACTGAAACTGAAGGTCAAGGTGCTGCTGTGACAATGCACTCTTGTTTAAACACTCTGCAATGCTGAGACTGGGAGAAGTGACCAACAGGGGGCAGCATTGCAGCTTCTGTCCCCCTTTTGAAACTGGGATTGTTGCTCCATCTGCTGCACAATCCCAACCCCATCCACTGGGGGCAATCTGGACAATGGCTGCAGACGGACCTCACCGCGCATGCGCAGCAATGACACCCACCGCCGGCGGCCATTTTGCGTTGCCAAGGGAGACGGCCAGCGGCCATATTCCCTTGCCAAGGGAGGCGGCGGCGGCGACCATCTTGCGTTGCCAGGGGAGACGGCATCAACGCGGCGGCGTCCCGCGCGCTGACCTCTGGGAGCATTCCCGTCCCGCACATGCGCACAGGCAGCCCCGCCCCCTCGACAGATCCCCTTTGTTGTCCCGCCAACGAGCATGGGCCGGGCCGGAGTGGGCAAGAGGTGGCACTGGGAGGAGCAGCCCCCGGCAGCGTCACAGCGACGCCTGGTGGCCGGGAAGGGCAATAGCAGCAGCACACTCTCTGCCCAAAGGCTTCCCCAGTTCAGCTGCTCAGAGACACTGGGAATGTCTTCAAGTGGAAACTTCAGCTTCTCACATTCACCCCCTGTGTTCAGTCATTGTTTCCTAGACAACCTCTGTAGTCACATCACAAACAACTTGTTCACATTGAAGGCCATGGCAATCTGGACCATTCGGCTTCAAAGCCATTGAGCTTTGAAATTTCAATTGAAATGTTGGAGATGAGAGTTTATCGATGCAAGTCATGTTGCATGTGGAACGCTCATGATGCCACAATTAGAGCGGTGCAGACATCTCACAGGGTTGTGTGACTGGAGGAGATGTCAGAGACGGGCTGGTTAAATATAGAGGGACAGGGTCTGAAGCTAAGTTTTGGGTAAAAGATGGCAGTAATGTTGTGACATTAATTTAGCTTCAGATCGTTGCTGGGGAGGGGGAAAAAAGAGGTTGGGGAGCGATGTTTGTATTGGGGCAATCTCTCTCTCTCTCATCATGTATAGATATGAATCCATCTCTCACTCTCTATCTCTCTTTACCCATTGTCTCCAGAGTCTTGTGAAGGCGCAGACCGGCGGAGAGGGGGGCTGTGGACGCCGGGGTGGCCAGAATCGGGGACGTGCTCGATGGCGGAGGAGCGGGCTGGATGAGTCCCCGCGTGCTGGCTGAGCGCGCGGGGACGTCCGTCCGGCGCGCGGCCAAAGCCATCCTAGACCTTAGGACGGTCGTGCTCGGCCCCGAAACTGCACGCAAACTTGAGACGGCGCAGGCGTGCGGTGGGATCCCGCCCGAGCGTTCCCCTGTTCGGGCGGAATTCCACATTGGCCCAAAGCCTCAGCCCCCTCCCCTGGGTGAGGTGCCCCACAGCCTGAGCCGCCTCGCGGAAATGCCCTCCGTGCCTTTTTCTACCGCGCGGAGGCGTTTCCTGTGCGGGCTGCTGCTGCACACCCTCCACTACCGCCTCCTCGCCTGTCGCCCGGATACACCTTGGCGGGCCTTGTTGCCGCCGGGCGGCGGAGGTCCCCGCTGGAGGTCCCTCTACGGAGGGATCTCCCCCAATTACGTCGGGGACCTGGGGTGGAGGGTGATGCATGCTCAGTTCCGCACAACCGTAGGATTCACTGGTTCACGGGCTCCGAAGACTGCCCTTTCTGTGGCCTTGTGGAGTCCGTGGACCATGTCTATGTTGAGTGTCTTAGGCTGCACTCCCTTTATGTTTTCCTGAAGAACCTTTTATTGATGTTTTGTTTACACTTCAGTCCCACGCTCCTGATCTACGGACACCCGGTGCGGAGAGGGGAGGGTCGGGATGGCGACCTCCTCGTGAACCTGCTCCTGGGCCTGGCGAAACTCGCCATTTACCGGTCCAGGCAGCGGGCGATCGAGGGGGCCGTCCATCCTGACTGTCTTCCCCTCTACCGCGGCTACGTTCGCGGCCAGGTGTCCCTGGAGAGGGAGCATGCGGTGTCCACGGGCGAGGTTGACGCTTTCCGCGCCCGCTGGGCACCGCAGGGGTTGGGGTGCATTATTGACCCTGATAATCACATTTTAATTTGATGTTTTTAAGTTTCCTTTGCATTTTGATTTCTGTTCGGGCTGTTCCCCCTCCTTTTTGGGGAGCTGCCCCTTTTACTTTGTCCTGATTTAATTTGAGTTTGTTTACTTGGTTTGACCTAAAAAGAGGTCTCTCTGAATGAAGATTGAGCTCCAGACAGACTCAAGGAAGTGAAAAGAATCAGCCAATGCCTCCAACCATACTAGTCTGAAAACGCCTGATCCCGGGAGCTAAGCAGACTCAGGCCTGGTCAGTACTTGAATAGGAGACCTCCTGGGAATGCCAGGTGTAGTCGACTTTAGGGTGGCATGGTGGCACAGTGATTAGCACTGCTGCCTCTCAACGTCAGGGACTCAGGTTCGATTCCTGGTTTGGGTCACTGTCTGTGTGGAGTTTGCATGTTCTCCCCATGTCTGCGTGGGTTTCCTCCGGGTGCTCCGGTTTCCTCCCACAGTCCAAAAGATGTGTGGGTTGATGCACTATCAATCAAGTTAAGACTAGTTGTAAGCAAGACAAATAGGCTTATATTAGCAAGAACTTGGAGCCATCCCTGTCGGAGATCTGGTCTGTACTAAAGGCTAGGGGGAGGAGCCACTGCCTTTATACCCGGACCAGGGGGAGGAGTCTTGGGTGGAACCGACAGGGATGTGCCACATATACAGGTAATAATAAATACTAACTAACAGTGGTTAACCACAACAGATAACAGTGGTTTACCACATGGGTCAGGTGGATTGGCCATGTTAAATTGACCCTTAGTGCCAGGGGGACAAGTTAGGGTAAATGCAGAGGGGTATGGGGATAGGGCCTGGGTGGGATTGTGGTTGGTGCAGACTCGATGGGCCGAATGGCCTTCTTCTACACTATAGGATTCTATGATTCTATGAAGTGAATCCAGGAAGTGTGCAGACTCTGGAAAGGTTGGCCCAGGTCTCTCTCTCTCTCTTAAAGACATTGACATTCTTTGCTCCCTCAGCTTGACACATTGATTTGTCTGGTTAAGAGGATGGTCTCTTTCCTAATGTTCAGAATTAAAGGGCTGCTTTCCCCAGGAGATGGCTGACATTTAAGGGGACAGTAAATTAATATAGGACAGAGATATATCTCATGATTATTTTTGTCACAGATTAGATAAATTATTTATGGTTCTGCAATGAAGTAATTTATTCTTATTTATACTCTTTTAATATTGTACTGTACCTATGTTCTATACTTCCAGTTATAGAGTCATTACAGCAAAGGGGTCCTTTCAGCCACACAAGTCCATCCTGACTCTTGGTAAAAGTCTCTTAGTTCTGGAAGCAGTGAGCATGGATCTGTCAATCAGCCTCAATCAGCACCTTCAGGAGAATTGGGAGGGTGAATATTAGATACAGCAGAGTGAGAATGGAGGGACAGTGTGTGGGATGGAGATTTACAGCTTTTGGGGAATGAGAGAGGAAAGAATGTTCCATGGAAACTAGAATTATCTGTTCTGAATTTCTATCTTGTACTGACAGTGATGAATTTTGTAAACTCCTTTTACAGGATATCAGAAGGTGAAGATTTTCAGGCAGAAATGTCAAACCAAATGTCACACTAAGATCTCACAAATTCACTCTATCGGAACCTGAATATCATCAGTCTTTCAATTTAGAAGGATAAATTTTTGTCTGTTCTGTCTTTTTCAGGAGATCTTAAATATCAGTGTGCCTGGAAAAGCACTGAAACACACACACACACCTGAGTGAGCGTGTTCCAGTGCACGGACTGTGGAAAGAGCTTTAATACAGTCTGAAAAAACATTGCATCATTCACATCAGGGAGAGAAATTAATTGTGTTCTGTGTGTGGACGAGGAAACCAGCAGAGTCACAAGGGCACCTGCACCATGGAGAAACGGTGGAAATGTGGGGACTGTGGGAAGGGATTCAATTACCCATCAAAGCTGGAAACTCATCGACGCAGTCACACCGGGGAGAGACCATTCACCTGCTCTCTTTGTGGGAAGGGATTTAGTCAATTCTCTCTTCTGCTTACACACCAGCGAGTTCACACCGGGGAGAGGCCGTTCACCTGTTCTGAGTGTGGGAAGGGATTCAGTGATTTACCCACACTGCGGAGACACCAGCGAATTCACAGTGGGGAGAGACCATTCACCTGCTCTGACTGTGGGAAGGGATTCATTCAATCATCCCATTTGCTGGCACACCAGCGAGTTCACACTGGGGAGAAGCCATTCACCTGCCCTGTTTGTGGAAAAGTATTCAGTAATTCATCCACACGACTGACACACCAGCGAGTTCACACCGGAGAGAGACCGTTCAATTGCTCTGACTGTGGAAAGGGATTCATTCAGTCATCCCACTTGCTAACACACCAGCGGGTCCACAGAGGGGAAAAGCCATTCACCTGCTCTGTGTGAGAGAGGATTCAGTGATTCATCAAACCTGCTGACACACCAGCGAGTTCACAGAGAAGAAGCCATTCAACTGCTCTGTGTGTGGAAGGGGATTCAAACATTCAGCAACCGTGATGAAACACCAGCGAGTTCACACCGGGGAGAGGCCGTTCACCTGCTCCATGTGTGGGAAGGGATTCACATTGTTATGCAACTTGCAGAGACACCAGCGAGTTCACAAATGATGACAGGGGTTGGATACTGCTGTTATTGCTGTGGTTAATCACATCCAGGACTGAACCATGTTCATTCTGACTGAAGGTGAAGTGGGAGGTTTGGAGGGTTTCTTTCTCGTGGACTGGCTGGTCCCACAACTTTGCTTCCAGTGGGCTGATGCTCTTTGAGCCTGGGAGAGCACATTTCCACTGAAATGATCCACATTTGATGGCAGGATTAGAGGATACATGTGAAGCTTCTTGTAGTTTAATTGTGAATGTCAGTGCTGGAGAAATGCTATGTCGTAATTGTATTCCCTTTTTAACTTAAAGAGAAATAGTCACTTTCCTTCAACACACACAGATTAGTGTGGGTTTGATTATCAGTTTCTGTTATGGTGTTGTGATGTATTTTCTGTGACTTTTATTTCTTACACATTACAAAATACAATTTTTATTTTCATATGTTGCTTCCTGAGCTTTAGCACACCTGTCACCTTTCTGTGTAGATTTTCTATGTTCTGTAGTAATTGCTGTATTAGTTTAAGTTTGTGTTGCTCTTGTACTTTTAGTTATTTGTCTTTCAGTAACTTGCTTCAGGCGTTAGCAGTCACTAAGAAATGAAACATCACACCTCAGATGTAGCAGTGAGGTCGATGAGCCTGAGGAACATCAATCATCAGGAAGTGACACCACACGTCCTTTAATTACAAGGAAGCAGACACACAAATTATCTTGTGTGTAGGGGGAGGGGGAACAATGGGTGGGGGCGGGGTCCCGGGTCCGCGCGCCTGAACCCGGAGACGTCACCGCGGAGCAGAGTGATTGCTATTGGCCGATTCAGGCAGGGCTCTATTGTGCCGTCACAATGACTCAGAGGGGCGTTCCCAGCACACAGTGTCCCATTGGCAGCAATATCACTGGTTACAGAAGCAGCACACTGCGGATTGGACACCAGCTCAGCGCGGCTGGCGGTCAAAGCACCGCCCACCCGCACGCGGGCTCGGGTGCCGCCCCCTCATTGTCTACATGCAGCAGATTGACCAATGGCAATGCGTGGAGGACCGGATGGGCGATGGTCCTCCAGCCAATCAGAGTCCGGGCTTTGTATCAATGACCGCGTGGAGCTCCCTGTGAACATGAATGTGGGGGTTCGATCAGTAAGTTTGCTGATGGTCCAAAAATTGGTGATGTGGTAAATAGCGAGGAGGAAAACCTTAGATTACAGGATGATGTGGACGAGCTGGTTAGATGGACAGAACAGTGGCAAATGTAATTTAACCCCCTAAAGTCCGTGGTGAGGCAATTTGGGAGGACTAACAAGGCAAGGGAATAGACAATGAACAATAGGACGCCAGGAAGTGCAGAAGACCAGAGGGACCTTGGGGTGCATGTCCATCAGAGCCTGAAGACAGCAGGACAAATTGATAAAGTGGTTAAGAAGGATATGGGATTCTTGCCTTTTTTAACCGAGGCATAGAATATTAGAGCAAACAAGTTATGATTGAGCTGTATAAAAAACTAGAGTACTGTCTGCAATTCGGGTCGCCACATTTTACCAAGGATGTGATTGCGCTAGAGAAGGTGCAGAGCAGTTTCACCAGGATGCTGCCTGGGCTGGAAAGTTTCAGCCATGAAGAGAGGCTGGTGAGGCTGGAATTGTTCTCCCTAATTCAGAGAAGGCTGAGGGGGCCCTGATTGGGATGTACAAAAATATGAACCCTTAGTTCAAGTAACTTTAGTAGCTGGGTCAACATCCAGATTTAAGGTGAGGGGAAGGAGATTTAGAGGGGATTTGAGGGAAAAGATTTTCACCCAGAGGGTTGTGGAATCGGAAACTCACTGCCTGAAAGGGTGGTAGAGGTGGGAACGCTCAACATTAAGAAGCATTTAGATGAGCACTTGAAATGCCATCGCTTACAAGGCTACTACTGACCAAATGGTGGAAGGTGGGATTAGAACAGATCGATGCTTGAGAGCTGGCACAAATTCGATGGGCCAAAGGGCCTCTTGCTGTGCTTTAAAACTCTGAGGACAGAAATATGACCAGTGTTGTTATGTGATAAATATCGGATGGTTCTGCAATAAAGTACATTTATTATTATTTCTAGTCTTGTAATATTGTACTGTAGCTACGTCATATATTTCCAGTCAGAGTCATTACAGCACAGGAGGAGTTCATTGGACAACTCCAGTCCCTGCCGAGCAATTCTGTCAGTCTGGAGTGGGTCCCATTCTGTAACCCTGCAGCACCCATCCAATCACATTCAAAATTACTGACCATCTCTGCTTGACTCCCCTCATAGGCAGCAAGGTCAAGAACATGACCAATCACAACCCCCTGTATCGTAACCAATTTACAGATTTAGGGGAATGAGTGGGGAAAGAATGTTCCTCAGAAACTAGAATTTTCGTTCTGAATTTTGATTCTGTATTGATGGTGATTTCTGCTGCAACTCCTTTACAGGATATCAGAAGGCTAAGATCCATAGACGGAAATCCCAAACCAAACATCACATCAAGATCTGACAGTCGCTCAATTCATCTGGACCTCAACATCATCGACCTTTGAATCTGGAAGGAGAAATATTTCTGTTTTTTCTGCTTCAGAAGGTTTAAACATCAGTGTGACTGGAAAGCACCAAGACACACACACACCTGAGTGAGAGTGTTCCAGTGCACTGAGTGTGGAAAGAGCTTTAACCAGTTACACAGCCTGAAAATACATCGCAGCATTCACAGCGGGGAGAGACTACCCGTGTTCTGTGTGAGATTTAACTGATTGTTTAACCTGGAGAGTCGCAAGGACACCCGCACCAGGAAGAAACTGTGGAAATGTGGAGACTGTGGGAAGGGATTCAGTTTCCCATCTCAGCTGGAAACACATCGACACAATCACACTGGGGAGCGGCCATTCACCTGCCCTGTGTGTGGGAAGGGATTCACTCGGTCATCCAATCTGCTGAGTCACAATCTCACTCATACCAATGAGAGACCCTTTAAATGCTCTGACTGTGGGACTGGTTTCAAAAGGTCTCAGGATCTGGTGTCCCACCAGCGCATTCACACTGGGGAGAGACCGTTCAGCTGCTCTCACTGCCCAAAGAGGTTTAGAAGGTCATCCCACCTGCTGTCACACCAGCGCATTCACACTGAGGGGGGACTGTTTAGCTGCTCTCACTGCACAAAGCAGTTTCAAACATCATCCAACCTGCGGAAACACCAGCAAGTTCACACCGAGGATTGGCCGTTCACCTGCTCTGTGTGTGGGAAGAGATTCACTCTGTCATCCAATCTGCTGAGACACCAGCAAGTTCACACTGGGGAGAGACCGTTCACCTGCTCCGAGTGTGGGAGCAGATTCACCCAGTTATCCAGCCTGCAGAGACACAACGTCATTCACAACAGCGAGAGACCCTTTAAATGCTCTGACTGTGGGAGCGGATTCAAAAGGTCTCAGGATCTGATGGATCACCAGCGCACTCACACTGTGGAGAGACCATTCAGCTGCTCTCACTGCTCAAAGACATTTAGAAGATCATCCCACCTGCGGAATCACCAACGAGTTCACACGAGGGAGCGGCCATTCACCTGCTCAGTGTGTGGGAGGGGATTCACTCAGTCATCCAGCCTGCAGAGACACAAACTCACTCACAGCAATGAGCGACCCTTTAAATGCTCTGACTGCGGGAAAGATTTCAAAAGCTCTCACCAACTGTTGGTCCACCAGTGCATTCACACTGAGGAGAGACCATTCAGCTGCTCTCACTGCACAAAGAGGTTTACAACATCATCCTACCTGTGGGCACACCAGCGAGTTCACACCAATGAGCGACCCTTTAAATGCTCTGACTGTGGGAGTGGCTTCAAAAGGTCTCAGGATCTGGTGTCCCACCAGCGCATTCACACTGAGGAGCGACTGTTCACCTGCTCTCACTGCCCAAAGAGCTTCAGAACTTCATCCAACCTGCGGAAACATGAGCGAGTTCACACCGGAGCGAAACCATTCACATGCTCTCTGTGTGGGAAGGGATTCAGTGATTCATGCAACCTGCGAGAACACCAGCGAGTTCACACCGGGGAGAGGCCATTCACCCGCTCTCAGTGTGGGAAAGGATTTAGTGATTCATCCCTCCTGCTGAGACACCAGCGAATTCACAAGTGATTACTGGTGTTGGATTCTGCTGTTATTGCTGCTGTTGATCACATCCAGGACTGAACAGTGTTCATTCTGACAGTTGGTGAAGTGGGAGGGTCGGAGGGTTTCTTTCTGCTGGACTGGCCAGTCTCCCAACTTTGCTTCCAATGGGCTGATGCTCTTTGAGCCTGGGAGAGCACATTTCCACTGAAATGATCCACAAAAACTGATGAAGGACATTTTTTTATCCTGGATAGTAAAGAGTGCTTTTCCTACGACTAAGGTAGATTTAAAATAAATACAGAAAGAACTGAAAAAACGCAGCAGGTCTGACAGCATCTGTGGAGAGAGAAACAGAGATAATGTTTCACGTCCAATGTAACTCTACTTCAGAACGAAAGAGAGGGAGAAATGTGATGGGTTTGATGCTGCTGAGAAAGGGGGGAGGGGCAGGTAGAACAAAAGGGAAAGTCAGGGATTGGTTAGAGGGCGGGTGAGATTAAATGACAAAAATGTCCCGGAACAAAAGGCAAAGGGAGAGGTAATGGTTGTTGGAAAGAAACAATAAGAAGATTTAACAACAGCAGGTTAAAGTCCAACAGGAACCTGGTGTTGTTAAAACTCTTCATGTGTTTACCCCAGTCCAACGCCGGCATCTCCACATCGTAAAGAAACAAAGCATTGGCCCAGAGTAAGTGTTAATGGTAGAATAAAGGACAGCTCTGTCTGGAAGCAAAAAAACATGAAAACAAGATGCAGACTGGCACTCGGCAAATAAAAAACAAATCAAAATGTAGGAGAGAGTTCAGGGTGTGAAGTTGTTGAACTCAATGTTGAGTCCAGAAGGCTGTAAAGTGCCTCATCGGAAGATGAGGGGCTGTTTGTCCAGCTTGTGTTGGGCTTCTCCGGAACATTGCAGCAGGCCGAGGACAGAAATGTGAGTGTGAGAGCAAGGTGGTGAATTCTAATGGCAAGCGGAAGGTCAGGGTCATGCTTGTGGACTGAGCGGAGGTGTTCCACAAAGAGGACAGGGAACAGGCTACAGATGAATTAAAGAGAAACAATTTGTGTCCAGAACATTGTGAACATCCTTTTACTCTGGTTGTCTTTGATCCTCAAGTCACTTTCTGTTTGTTTTAACCATGTTCTGTTTCATTAATAAACTTTTATCAGTAAAAATTTGATTTTGCTGGACTTTTTCTGACTATATTGATGCACTTTCGGGAAAGCAGGTGAGAGGGGTTGGCAGGCTCTTTAACAGAAAGTGACTCCCTCTAAGGTAATTGGCAAAGGAGCCAGAGGGGGAGATGAGATTTTATTTTATTGTTTGACACAGCGAGTTGTTCTGATCTGCCTGAAAGCAGATTCAATAGAATCTTTCCAACGGGTAAAGACTTGAATGGGAAGAATTTGCAGGGCTGTGGGGAAAGAACAGAGCAGTTGGATGAATCAGAGAGTCCTTTCAAAGAGATAGCAGGGGCACGATGGGCTGAATGGACTCCTCCTGCAGCCTGTCATTCTCAGCCTCCTGCTTCTGTGCAGGTTAAAAGGGACAGATTTCAGTGCAGCCTTTTCCCTGTATATGTATTTAAAGAGACAGGTTTCTCTTTCGCTCTGAGAGACAGATATAACAATTGGTTGGAGGTCCATTTCCCACTCAGTCCTCCAGCACCTCCCTGTCTCTCTATTAGTGCGATCCCCATGGCAGTTTCCCAACTGGGGCGCAGGCCTCGTTATTCTCAGCTAAATTCAGCCCTCAGCTCCGTCGCCTGGCTCTCATTGACACGAGCAATAGAGAGACAGAAAGGTGCCCCAGGCTCAAATGGGATGTCGAAACTTGGGGCTTTAAATGAATTATTAAGATCTCTGTAATGATCAATAATTTAAAGAAATGAATTTAAACCCATTGAGTAAATGAAAGAATCACAAGACAAAACTTCAAGTTTTATGACTTTTACTCCGACAAACTGGAAGCAACAATGAGTAAACACTTTTTGTAGAAACAGCTCTTAAGCTGTAAAGTTGAACTTTGCCCTTTTACTCTCAACACACTCAAATATCCCACTCAATGGTTATGTTTTACTCTGCCTTGGAATGTTGACACTCAATTCTCCAAGAATGTGTCCGGCAAGGTGACTTTTCACTCCCCAAAAGTGTATTTCCATTGTTTTCCTTTTCCAGTCTGGCAACCTTTAATCCCAGAACTGAATTTCACAGTGATGGTTTTAACACAAGCAAGGTGAATCTTCCAGCCTTGCTTCACAATTCACAGGAAATTGCGACCAACATTCGACATCAGAGCAGAAGTCGGCCATTTGGCCCTTTGAGTTTGCTCCACCATTGATTGAGATCATGGCTGATCTGTTTGTGTTGCATTCCACACTGTCATTCTACAGCCGATACTTTAGATTCCCTTACCAACAAGAATTGGTATAAAGGCAAAATTCTGCTGCTGCTGGAATCTGAAATATAAACAGAAAATGCTGGACAATCTCAGCAAGTCTGACAGCATCTGCAGAGGGAGAATAGAGACAACATTTTGAGTCAGGATGATTCTTTGTCAGAGGTGAATACAAGGAAAATCGGACAAAATTTATCCTGTGAGGGTCAAGAATTGGGAAGCAATTATTAAACCTCCTCTGAACCACTTTCAATGCGTTTGTATCATTTCTTAAATAGGAGACAAAGCTGCACCCAGTGTTCAAGATGCAGTCTCAGCAACGCCCTGTATAACTGAACTACAACATCTTTACTTCTTTGTTCAATTTCTCTCATAATAAAGGATTGCATTCCATTTGTAAGAAGTTTAATCTATTTGTATCGAGATTTATGGGGTTCTCTTGTTTACAATAACCTCCCGAATCATAAATCACACCAGGTTCCAGTGTCTTAACCATGTGGCAAGAAAGAACACTTTAAATGGTGAATTCAGAAAGTTAATTAACCATTAAAAATGTACCAAGTCAGAAAGATAAAAAACAGAGTGTCGATTAACAGTTAATAGAGAAAGTTTAACATTAACAATTGAACAGACTTCTCTCCATCCCTCTCAGACCAGGACATGAAGTGACCGCTCCAAAAACATGGATAACTTGTAAAACCAACAGCTCTCAACACCTCTCAACACCTCTCTGTAAACATATCTCCCTCCACCTCTCTCTACCAAATTGGCTTCTCAAGACCACTTCTTTATACTTTAAAAATGTCGAAAGCCCATCTTAGCCAATTCCCATAAATCTTCAATTATAAACTAAAATAGACATGAGTTTTCAGATGATTTGAAAAGAAATGAACTGTCTGCTGAAAGGGTTCACTTTTCTACAGAACCTGAAGGGATGGGGAGTGAGCAGAAAAAAATTGGCACACAATAATACCACTTTACACAAGTATAAAAATCAAAACAAACTCGATTGTAAACTTCATCTCTTAATTTTTTTGTTATATTCCACAACCTAATTATTTTTATTTGATCAGTTTTTGTTAGGGATTGGTAACTTCAGTTCTTTATAAACTGCTTCACTCATTTTGTTTATTCTACATGGGCTCAGAGAATCAGAACCCAGACTTTATCATCCTTATCCTTTTTCTCCCTTTGCCACCACTCCCTCTGTTTTGCGGGAGGGTCGTGGGGTTTCCAATCAGAACTAATCATTTTATCATAAAAGTTAAATACTGCGGATGCTGGAATCTGAAACAACAACAGAAAATACTGGAAAAGCTCAGCAGGTCTGACAGCATCTGTGGAGATAGAATGGAGCCAATGTTTCAGGTATGGATGACCCTTCATAAGAGCTGTTATGAAATGTCTTCCAGACTCAAAATGTTGGCTCTATTCTAATAATTTTATCGATAAGTTTCTTGTTCTTCGTTTCCAAATAGCAGGTAAGAGATCTGTCCAGTCCTCACTCGAGCTCTGACTTTTTCACTGGCCATGCTTGGGTCGGATTATAACCATTAGAATCTACTCTCAGAGGTCTGCTTTTCAGTCCAGTGCTATTTGGAGTATACCGTTACTTCACCGACTAACGGGTCACATGTCCCTCACAGTTCTTATCACAAATTTGGGGTAAAATAAATTAAACAATGCCTGAGAACGCTTTTTAACTTCTTAACCAACTATCTGCTACTGTTTGTTGATTGGTCAGACCTCCTCTTCACAGATTCGGGTATCTCAGCCACTGAACACCAGCCGGTCCTGGAATAAGTTTAATTCTAACTCATTCTGAGTAAATATTCTCACCAGGTCCTCTGTCAGGGCCCTGCTAAGCAGCTTTAATGGTTCATGATTGCAGAAACTGAGCAGTCACAGGAATGTGGTCAAGATAGTCCAGTCCCATAATGCCTCACATTCAATCTGCTGTCCTTCAATTATAACAGAATATGTAGCTGTCTGTAGCTGCCTCTGCCATGGTCAACCCCAACACTGCCTTCCTGAACTGTTATAATGCCTGAGGTGTAGGTACACCCACAGTGCTGTTAGGGAGGGATTTCCAGCTACACATTCCAAACTTTCACTGGACTGTAGATGGATACCAGATTGACATATTCCATTCTACCACTCCCAAGGTGAGTTATTCCAATTCCTTTATTGTCCAGGACAATATATTCACAATATTTTTAAAACAGGAATTAAACATTCCCATTTGGTTTCAGGTACTAACATATTCTGTTAGTTTGTTCTTTATTGTCAATGTCAGGCTGGGGTTTTTTCCCTTGGAGCAAAGGAGGTTGAGGTGAGATTTGATAGAGGTGGACAAGATTCTGACAGGTTTAGATAAGGTGGACAAAGAAAAGCTGATCCCATTAGCTGATGGGACAAGTACGAGGGGGACACAGATTAAAAGTTTCAGGTCAGAGATGTAGGGAGGGATGTGAGGAAGAATATTTTGATGCAGCGAATGGTAATGACCTGGAACTCGCTGCCTACGAGGGAGGAGGAAGTGGAGACAATAAACAATTACAAAGGAAATGAGATGGGCATCTGGGGGAGTTTCAAACAGAAATGCTGACTAAATATCTCTCAATTTCCTCACACCCGATCACTCTGAAATTTAAAACAAGGTATTCGCAACAAGACTCAAAGAACATCAGCTCACTGGAGGCAAAGTTGTGAGACCGGCCAGTCCAGCAGAAAGAAACCCTCCGACCCTCCCCATTGACCAACTGTGAGAATGAACAAAATGCAGTCCTGGATGTAATTGAGAGCAGAAACAATAACAGCAGAATCCAACCCCTGTGAACTTGTTGGTGCCTCAGCAGCTGTGATGAAATTCCGAACACTTTTTATACACTGAGCAGGTGGACAGTTTCTCCCCAGTGTAACTTCACTGATGTCTCAACAGGTAGGATAACTGAGTGAATTCCGTCCCACACTGAGAGCAGGTGAATGATCTCTCTCCATGTGAATTTGCTGGTGTCTCTGCAGGTTGGATAACTGACTGAAACCCTTCCCACACTGAGAGCAGGTAAATAGCCTCTCCCCAGTGTGAACTTGCTGGTGTCTCCGCAGGTGGGATGACTGAGCGAATCTCTTCCCACACTGAGAGCAGGTGAACGGCTTCTCTCCAGTGTGAATTCGCTGGTGTTTCTGCTGGGTGGATAACTGACTGAAACCCTTCCCACACTGAGAGCAGGTAAATGGCCTCTCCCCAGTGTGAACTCGCTGGTGTCTCCGCAGGTCGGGTGACCGAGTGAATGTCTTCCCACACTGAGAGCAGGTGAACAGACTCTCCCCAGTGTGAACTCGCTGGTGTGTCCGCAGGTCGGATGACCGAGTGAATGTCTTCCCACACTGAGAGCAGGTGAACAGACTCTCCCCAGTGTGAACTCGCTGGTGTCTCTGCAGGTCGGATGACCGAGTGAATCTCTTCCCACACTGAGAGCAGGTGAATGGCCTCTCCCCGGTGTGAACGTGCTGATGTGTCCGCAGGTCGGATGACCGAGTGAATCTCTTCCCACAACGAGAGCAGATGAATGGCCTCTCCCCAGTATGAATTCGCATGTGTGTCCATAGATTGGATAACTGGTTGAATCCCTTCCTACACCGAGAGCAGATAAACAGCCTCTCCCCAGTGTGAATTCGCTGGTGTCTCTGCAAAGTGGATAACACAGTGAATCCCTTTCCACACTGAGAGCAGGTGAACGGTCTCTCTCCAGTGTGAACTCGCTGGTGTGACTGCAGACTGGGCAACAGAGCGAATCCCTCCCCACACTGAGAGCAGATGAATGGCCTCTCCCCAGTGTGGCTGCGCCGATGAGCATCCAGCAGAGAGGGGGCTCTGTATCTCTTCCCACAGTCCGCACATTTCCATGGTTTCTCCATGGTGCAGGTGTCCTTGCCTCTCTCTTGGGTGGCCAATCAGTTGAAGCCTTGTCCACACACAGAACACGGGTACAGTCTCTCCCTGCTGTGAATGGTGTGATATTTATTCAGGCTGTGTAACTGGTTAAAGCTCTTTAGTCAGTGCACTGGAACACACTCACTCGGGTGTGGCAGTGTGTTGCTGCTTTTCCACTCACTGATGGCCGAAGTCTTTTCAAATCGAAGTGGAAGCTTTAATCTGAAGCTCAGTGGCCAACTTCCGCATTGAGACGTCACAATGGAGCGCTGCCTGAATCAGCCAATAGGCATTATTCGGCTCCGCAGTGACGTGTCGGGGTTCCATGGCGCAGGCCCGGCTCGCGGACCCGGGAGTCCCGCCCCCGCCCATTGTTCTCCCTCCCCCTGCACCTCCTCCAGCCACGGTTTCCAGGCAACCGGCTGGCGGCTCCGGCCAGAGCGAGAAGCCGCTCGGTGATCTCCCCCTCCCCCCTCTCTCTCCGGCGGCTGCGGCTCCAAAAAGAGATCGAGAGCGACCGCTGGCGGCAGCCGCACTGCGCCTGCTCCGGACAGCTCGGCTCAGCAGCGCTCTCTGCGCCTGCTCCGGTCAGCTGGGCTCAGCAGCGCTCTCTGCGCCTGCTCCCGACAGCTGGGCTCAGCAGAGCTCTCTGCGCCTGCTCCGGACAGCTCGGCTCAGCAGCGCTCTCTGCGCCTGCTCCGGACAGCTGGGCTCAGCAGCGCTCTCTGCGCCTGCGTGCTGGGCTGCCAGCTGAGGGAGTGGGGATGGGGACTTTGCAAAATCTTCCCATCATTTTCTTCCAAGTCCCGCAGTTTGATTTGAAACAGAACAGCTTCTGTTTGTAGCTTCACCACAGACTCAAACTTCACACACAGACTCAAACTTCACACACAGACTCCAACTTCACACACAGACTCCAACTTCACACACAGACTCCAACTTCACACACAGACTCCAACTTCACACACAGACTCCAACTTCACACACAGACTCCAACTTCACACACAGACTCCAACTTCACCACAGACTCAAACTTCACCACAGACTCAAACTTCACCACAGACTCAAACTTCATCCTCTGGACAACATCTGTGAGGAAAACACTTTCTTTCTCCCCCTGGGAAATACAGAGACAGAGAAATTCTCTGGAACTGGAATTAGAGCCAAATATACTGAGGGGGAAATGTTTGTGATTTTGTGGAACCTGTTTTTATTGTCTGAGCTTTTTAAAGTGTAATTTATCCTGTCTATTCAAATACTGTTTCTTAATGCATGATTCAGTGATGTTAATTTTAGATTAATTTTTAAAGTAAAATTTTTTAAAAATGAAACATTGTCTTTCAGTTTATTCCATTGGGATTTGTGGGAATTTGTTTATTATAAGGTGACCATGAGGATCGTAACAACATTGATATGTCTGGTGTTGTTATATGGTGCATATGATGTGGAGATGCCGGTGTTGGACTGGGGTGGGCACAGTAAGAAGTCTCACAACACCTGGTTAAAGTCCAACGGGTTTATTTGGAATCACGAGCTTTCAGAGCACTGCTCCTTCTCACCTGATGAAGGGGCAGCGCTCTGAAAGCTTGTAATTCCAAATAAACCTGTTGGACTTTAACCTGGTGTTGTGAGACCTCTTACTATATGGTGCATATTAGGTATATTATTTATGGATTTGGATTAGTTGATGTTGTTTAATTCCAGAATAGTATTGTAACTACTCTGTATATTTTCCAGTCAAAGAGTCAGCAGAGCACAAGATAAATCAATTCAGCAGCTTGAGTCCGTGCCAAGTCTCTGTCGGGGAATCCACTCAGTGCCATTTTTCCTCGATATCCCTGTTCCCCAGGACGTTTCATTCCTTCAAGTGCCCGACCAATTTTATTTTGAAATCACTGGTCGTATCCACTTCCACCACTCTCATTGTCAGTGAGTTCCAGAACATGATTGCTTGCTCCCTAAGTCAAGTTCTTCCGCACCCATCTGTATCTCTAATCATGTAATAGAGTTCTGAATATTGCATACATTTTTAGTTCACTAAATATGCAATTTTTTTATCTGCTTAGACACAGGCCTGTGTGAAGATTTCAGGGATATGTGTCCTGTACATGAAACAGTCAGCAGGGATCTGTCGATTAGGACGAATCAGCACCCTCAGGACAATGTCTATTTCAGGTCCAGCAAAGTGAGAATGGAGGGAGAGTGTTTGGGATGGAGATTTACAAATTTTCAAGAATGAGAGGAAAGAATGTTCCACAGAAACTAGAATTGTCTGTTCTGAGTTTTTATCCTGTACTGACAGCAATGATTTTTGTGAACTTCTTTCACAGGCTATTAGAAGGGGAGAATTTACAGACACAAATCTCAACAAACATGACGTTAGGATCTGACAGAGTCACCCAATTATTCAGGATCTGAACACCATCGGCATTTGAAACTAGAATGGGAAATGTTGGTCTGTTCCTTCAAACTGTTTCAACATCAGTGTGACTGGAAAATCACTGAGACACATTCACTCGAGTGAGAGTATTCCAGTGAACTGACTGTGGAAAGAGCTTTAACCAGTTACACAGCCTGGAAAAGATTGAAGGATTCACAGTGAGGAGAGAGACCATGTATGTGTTAACTGTGGGGTCAAACCTTCATCTGAACCTGCAGATGTACAAAGACACGCAGACCATGGAAATGTAGGGACTGTGGGAAGGGATTCAATTGCCCCTCGAAGCTGGAAACCCTTCGATGCAGCCTCACTGTGGAGACACCGTTCACCTGCTCTGAGTTTGGAAGGGGATTTTGTGATTCATCCACCCTGAGGAATCACCAGCGACTTCACATCAGGGAGAGGCCATTCAACTGCTCTGAGTGTGGGAAGAAATTCAGCGATTCGTCTGCCCTGCTGACACACCAGCGGGTTCACAATGGGGAGAGACCATTCACCTGTTGTGTGTGTGGAAAGGGATTCACTCAGTCATCTACCCTGCAGAACCACCAGCGATTTCACACGGGTGAGGGACTGTCCCCCTGCTCAGAGCGTGCGAAGGGATTCACTCACTCATCCCTCCCGCTCACAAACCAACGCATTCACACTGGGCCGAGGCCATTCATCTGCTCCGAGTGTGGGAAGGGATTCACTCAATTATCTAGTCTGCTGAGACACAAAGGATTACACACTGGGGAAAGGCCATTCATCTGATGTGTGTGTGGGAAGTGACTCAGTCAATCATCCAGTCTGCTGGAATACTGAGGCACCTCCCCCAATAAGAAACCTGTTCAATGCTCTGACTGTGGGAGCTGCTTTAAAACCTGAGCCTACCTCAGGGTCGACCAGCGCATTCACCCTGAGGAGACCCCGTTCAGGCACTCTCACTGTGCAAAGAGGTTTAGAACATCATCTGACCTACTGAAACATCAGGGAATTCACACTAGGGAGAGACCCTGATCATTCCCACTCACTTTCAGCGATTTCTCATAAAACCTACCAGATTGGAAGCTTCTGCCTGAAATTTTATTTTCCCTTAGTTTCCAAACTGAGACCATTCACCTGCTCAGTGTGTGGGAAAGGATTCACTTGTTCACCCAAGCTGCTGAGACACCGTGGCAGTCACACCCATTAGTGACCTTTTGGATGCTCTGACTGTGGCTGTTAATTATATCAATAGAGGTGAAGTTTATTCAGATGGAGGGCACTGATTAGATAGTTATAATGAGCAGGTAAAAAGTGGGACTCACTAATATAGCTTGGAGTCAGAGTTGAACCTGTAATGTTTGATTCTGTGAACAAATCTAGACCAAATAAAGATTGACTCCGCCCCAAGGCTGTCAGGATTATAACATGGTAACAGAAAATGCTTGTCTCATGGTGAAGGTTGGAAACTAAAAGAAAGTCTATTTCAGACGGAAGCTTCCAATCCCAGCAGCTTTTGTGAGAAATGACTGAAAGGCAGTGGGAATTGTCAGGGTCGGATTACCTGCTGATGCTCTCGGAGTCTGAACCATACAACCAGTGGAAGAATGAAGTGGCGATGTGGACACGGGTTACATCCCGATCAAGGAGGAAACAAGATCTGGCCTTGGCATTGTCACTTCCTAACACAAGGAAAATCAGCAACAAAGCATTTTCTGATCAACCAAACTGCAAGTTGATAACTGCACTGGCACGGATGATTCATGTAAAGAATTCACTTCAGGTGGTTGGAGGGTAGAATCCCTGTCAATTGGTCTATGGGAGAAATCCCTAATTACCCTCTGTGCCGGGCGATCGCCCTCCTGCTTTCAAGGGATACAATTAGTTCAATTTTCAGTCATCAATTATCTGATTGTTCCATGAAAAGAATTGCTCGAAGCAACAAATTATTGGAGATACCAGAAGAGGGTCTCTTCATGTGTAACATTTGGACTGAAGAAGAAAAACCATCTTTCTCTTCGATTTGTTTTGAAACACTGTTTGTGTGAATTTTTGCGATCCCGGTCAGGACTGTTAACGTTTGCAGAGAAATTCGAACACCCAGTGATTAACTGAAAGAATTACATCACAAGATTCCACATTTTTAAACAAAAACAAACTTTACTGAATATTTAAATAAAATTTAAAAAGACAACACTACAAATTGAATACTACACTCAATAAAGATTTATGATATAAACCTAGTTCTATTTTTTTACCTCACCCCAAGAGTTTCTTTATACTTAACAATATCTTGAAGGTTCATTCACTTCTGTTCCTAGGACCATCCCAAAGGTATGTCAAAGCTCTCCACAATTCACTTTAATTCTCCCCAGTACTCCAGATATTCTCCAAGCTCCAAGAGTTTATGGGAGTCCATCCATTATCTTTTCACTAAACAAGCCTCCAATTTTCCTTTAAGCTCTCAAACTGTGGACTCCTCAGTCCAAACATGGGCTTCACTGCATTCTTGCTGAGGGATTTAAATGTTGGAAACCCCCCTGGTTTCTAATGGTCCTCTAGGCTTCTAGTCCCACAGCTGGTTCACAGCTCCTGGTCCCACAACTGGTGGCTTCCAAGCTAACTGCAGACTGTCCGCTGGAACCAGGTCATTGATTGGAAAGGACTCAAAAGGTTACGGGGAAAAGGCAGGAGAATGGGATTGAGTTTTATCAGCCATGATCGAATGGCACAGCAGATTTGATGGGCTGAATAGCCTAATTCTGCTCCTATATCTTATGGTCTAATTCTAACCAAGGCTCCACCCTGAATCACATATCCCCATGGTAACAGAGACCAGGTGGAATATCTGACAGATATTTAGCTTCAAAACTAAACCCTTTTTCCCTGAGGTCTGCATGAAGAATTCACCGAACAAAAACAGTACAATAATTGTCAGACCCAATGTCTCCAGCTAAAAGATCCAGCTGACCTTTTACAGTTCTTACCTCTCGAGTTTTGACTTCTGAAACCAACATGGGCCATGCTTTGTGACTGCGAATTCCCTGAGGGTGTTTTCATCAGATTCTCAATCCAGGTTTTCCATTTTTTAAAAGCAATTCTTGCAACTAATTCTTATTTCTAAAACATAGGAATTATGAAATTAGATTTTTGTAACAAAAACAGGAAGAAATGAAAACGTATCACCTTCATAATATCCCATTTAGAATATTACAATATACAACATGCTGGATATCTTAACAACAGCCATGATCTTATTGAATGGTGGAGCAGGCTCGAAGGGCCACATGGCCTCCTCCTGTTCCTAAGTCCACTGTTTTCCTCTGTTGATCTATCTTATAACCTGCAATAGACATAATAATCCCTCCATTGTCCACTTCACATTCACAAGTCCAGCTTGGTAACAGCACACTGCTGGGTTCCATGTCCAGGAATTCAGTCCACTGAAGATGGAAATTACGGTTTGCAGTCTTTTCTGAAACTTTTCTTCTTACAATAATTATAGTCCAAAGTTCCTCCTGCAAAAGGAGAGTCTTCATTGCTGTTCATTTGTGAAGTGTCAAGTTCTGTTTTGAGTCTGTTCAGAGTTCACTTTTCAAACTTTATTTTCTTCCATGTTTGTAGTTTCTCCATTGTTTAAATCCAGAGAGAATATTCCACTCAATTCCACATTGAAATGTCTTCTTCTTGCTCTGTTGTAGCTGCAGCTTCATTTTTAATTTCATTTCTCAGACTCAAACATTCTGGATTCTCTTTTGGAGAGAGCAAGGTCAAAATAGCTTGTGTTTGTGTCAACAACTCGTTCCTTCATTGGTCAAAATCTTCTTCTGCCATTTTAAGAATGTTGTTAAAATGCATTTTATTTTCTAGCAAAACTGTTTGATGTTCCTGTTTGGAAAATCTGGGATCTCGGGCTTCAGAAATTGAGGAATTGAAAACAAAAGCAGGGAGGTTATTCTGATAGTTTTTAAAGCTCTGGTGAGACCACAACAGAACACTGAGCCCAGCTCAGGTTACTGCTCTTTAGGAAGGTTGGGAGGCTCCAGCAGAAAGAAACCCTCCAACCCTCCCATTTCACCAACTGTCAGAATGAACATGGTTCAGTCCTGGTTATAATTAACATGATGTGGAGCTGCCGGCATTGGACTGGGGTAAACACAGTAAGAAGTCTCACAACACCACTTTAAAGTACAAACTTTAACCTGGTGTTGTGAGACTTCTTACTATGATTAACAGCAGCAATAACAGCACAATCCACCCCCTGCAATCACTTGTGAACTCGCTGATGTGTCTTCAGGATGGATAACCGAGTGAATCCCTTCCCACATTCAGAGCAGGGGAACGGCCTCTCCCCGGTGTGGATTCGCTGGTGTGTCCGCAGGTGGGATAACCGAGTGAACCCCTTTCCACACACAGAGCAGGTGAACGGTCTCTCCCCGGTGTGAATTTGTTGATGTGTTTGCAGATTGGATAACTGCGTGAATGCTTTCCCACACTCGGAGCAGGGGAATGGCCTCTCCTTGGTGTGAACTCGCTGATGTCTCAGCAGGGCGGATGAATGAAAGAATCTCTTCCCACAGTCAGAACACGTGAACGGTTTCTCGCCTGTGTGGATTCGCTGGTGTGTCTGCAGGATGGATAACCGAGAGAATTCCTCTCCACATTGACAGCAGGTGAATAGCTTCTCCCTACTGTGAACTCGCTGGTGAGTTTTCAAGATGGAAAACCGAGTAAATCCCTTCCCACAATCGGAGCAGGTGAATGGCCTCTCCCCGGTGTGAATTCGCTGGTGTGTCTGTAGGTGGGCTGACCGAGTGAATCCCTTCCCACATTCAGAGCAGGTGAATGGCCTCTCCCCGGTGTGAACTCGCTGGTGTGTCCGCAGGGTAGATGAATAAATGAATCTCTTCCCACACTCAGAACAGGTGAACGGCCTCTCACTAGCATGAAATCGCTGGTGCATCTGCAGTTTATATGACCGAGTGAATCCCTTCCCACACTCAGAGCAGGTGAACGGCCTCTCCCCGGTGTGAACCCGCTGGTGTACCAGGAGGTGGGAGGACCACGAGAATCCCGTTCCACAAACAGAACAGGTGAATGGTTTGTTTCCAGTGTGAATTTTCTGGTGTTCTAACAGGTTGGATGAGCGAGAGAATCCTTTCCCACACACAGAGCAGGTGAAGGGCCTCTCTCCTGTGTGAACTCGCTGGTGTGTGTGCAGATCAGATGAATTAGTAAATCCCTTCCCACACTTAGAGCAGGTGAACGGTCTCTCCCCAGTGTGACTGCGTCGATGAATTTCCAGCTCGGATGGGGATCTGAATCCTTTCCCACAGTCCCCGCATTTCCACGGTTTCTCCATGGTGCGGGCGTCCTTGTGTTTCTCCAGGTTTGTTGATCAGCTGAGGTGTCCACACGCACAGCACAGATATGGTCTTTCTCTCCTGTAATGTTTCTTTAGATTATCTAACTGGTCAAAGCTCTTTCCTCAGTCAGTGCACTGGAACACTCTCATTTGCATGTGTGTTTCGTGCTTTTCAAGTCACACTGACGTTTAAAATTTTCTGAAGCAGACAGAACAGAGAAACATTCTCCTTCTCGATTCAAAGACCAACGATATTCAGGTCCTGACGATCGAGCGATTCTGGCCATTCTTCACCTGACATTTGGTTTGAGAATTCTGTCTGCAAATCCTCACCTTCTGATATTCTGTAAAAGGAATTTACAAAAGTTGTCTCTGTCAGTACAGGATTAACATTCAGTACAGACATTTCTAGTTTCTGTGGTCATATAACTGGACTAAAAACATGTGGTATAAATACTGCATTTCTTAATTAGAGAGAGGTGGGAAGGGGGAATGTGAGGAAGAACTTTATCTTGACAGCGAGTGGTCAAAATCTGGAATGTCTCTGAGGATGGTTAAAGAGAAGACAAAGTTTCAAAATGATATCGGGTGGACACTCGAAGGAAAATGACATACACAGTAAGGGGATAAAGAGGACGGAATGGGACTGAGTGGATTGGACTGCAGAGAGTTGACAGGGACTCAAATTTTAAACCAGATTCCTTCTGATCTGTACTGTCACAGACTGGAAATATGTAACATAGTTACAGTACTAGATTACAAGAATGGAAATAATAAATATATTCTATAACTGAAACATGATTATTATATCTAATGTGTACTATAAAACAACACTGGAGATATCTCTATTGTTATCTCCCCATAGAGACCAATAACCTTATGGGGAGATGGTGGCATTGTGGTATTGTCACTGGGCGAGTAATCCAAAGACCCAGAGTGATGTCAGACAACTCCAAAATGGACAAGGTTTCACTTCCTGAATGATTTTCCAGCAAGCTGCTAATGTGCTGTTGGAGTATTGACACCTACCTAATAATGTCAAAGATTGCGCTGGTTTGTGCCGTCCACAAAAAGCAGGACAAATCCAGCCTGGCCAAGTGCAGCCACATCAGTTCTTTTTGTTTTGTATTCAATTCCCCTCACAAAACCATAACATTGTTTTACCTTTCCTCATTTTTAAAAGTTCCTCTGTGGGATCTGGGCGTTGCTGATTAAGCCGACATTTATTGCTAATTGCCCTCAAGAAAGGAGTGGTGAGCTGCCTTCTTGAACTGCTGCAGTCCATGTGGTGCAGCTACACAGTGCTGTTAGGAAGAGAGTTACAGGATTTTGATCATCAGCAAAGTGATGGAAAGGGTTCTAGACAGTGCAATCAAATGGTACTTACAAATTGCTCCCTGAAGCTCAGTTTGGGTTCCACCAGAGCCACTCAGCTCCTAAACTCACTACAGCCTTGATCTAAACATGGATAAAAGAGGTCAACACGAGGAATCCGATCTAAATTGAGGTTAATGGGAATCAGGGCAAAACCTCTGCACTAGTTCAGTCACACCTCACACAAATAGAGATCAGGTTACAGTCCAACAGGTTTATTTGGAATCACGAGCTTTCATCAGGTGACGGAGAAGCACTCCGAAAGTTCATGATTCTAAATAAACCTGTTGGACTTTAACCTGGTATTGTGAAACTTCTTACTGGGCCCACCCCAGTCCAATGCTGGCATCTCCAGATCACAAGTATAGATGGTTGTGATTGTTGGAGATCAATCATTTCAGGCCCAAGGCATCACTTCAGGAGTTCCTCAGAGTCCTGTCCTTGGTCCAACCAACTCCAGTGACTTCTTCAATGACTTCCCTCCGCCATAAGCTCAGAAAAGGGGGGTGAGGTGGGGAAGGGATGTTCACTGGTGATTATACAAAGTTCAGCACTGTTCATGACTCCCCAGATATTGAAGCAGTCCATGTCCAAAAGCAGCAAGACCTGGATAATGTTCAGGTTTGGGCTAATAAGTGACAAGTAAACTTCACGACACACAAATGTCAGCCAATGCCATCCCCAACAAGAGGGAATCTAACCATCATCTCCATGATATTAAATGGCATTACCATCAATTAATTCCCCCACTATCAACATCCTGGGGATTACCATTGACCAAAAACTGAACTGGACGACATATGAATAGAACATAGAACATAGAACATTACAGCACAGAACAGGCCCTTCGGCCCACGATGTTGTGCCGACCTTCATCTGAAACCAAGATCAAGCTATCCCACTCCCTACCATCCTGGTGTGCTCCATGTGCCTATCCAATAACCGCTTAAATGTTCCTAAAGTGTCTGACTCCACTATCACTGCAGGCAGTCCATTCCACACCCCAACCACTCTCTGCGTGAAGAACCTACCTCTGATATCCTTCCAGTATCTCCCACCATGAACCCTATAGTTATGCCCCCTTGTAATAGCTCCATCCACCCGAGGAAATAGTCTTTGAACGTTCACTCAATCTATCCCCTTCATCATTTTATAAACCTCTATTAAGACTCCCCTCAATCTCCTCCGCTCCAGAGAGAACAGCCCCAGCTCCCTCAACCTTTCCTCATAAGACCGACACTCCAAACCAGGCAGCATCCTGGTAAATCTCCTCTGCACTCTTTCCAGTGCTTCCACATCCTTCTTATAGTGAGGTGACCAGAACTGCTCGCAATATTCCAAATGCGGTCTCACCAAGGTCCTGTACAGTTGCAGCATAACCCCACGGCTCTTAAACTCCAACCCCCTGTTAATAAAAGCTAACACACTATATGCTTTCTTCACAGCTCTATCCACTTGAGTGGCAACCTTTAGAGATCTGTGGATATGGACCCCAAGATCTCTCTGTTCCTCCACAGTCTTCAGAACCCTACCTTTGACCCTGTAATCCACATTTAAATTAGTCCTACCAAAATGAATCACCTCACATTTATCAGGGTTAAACTCCATTTGCCATTTTTCAGCCCAGCTTTGCATCCTATCTATGTCTCTTTGCAGCCTACAACAGCCCTCCACCTCATCCACTACTCCACCAATCTTGGTGTCATCAGCAAATTTACTGATCCACCCTTCAGCCCCCTCCTCTAAGTCATTAATAAAAATCACAAAGAGCAGAGGACCAAGCACCGATCCCTGTGGCACTCCACTAGCAACCTGCCTCCAGTCCGAAAATTTTCCATCCACCACCACCCTCTGTCTTCGATCAGACAGCCAGTTACCTATCCAATCGGCCAACTTTCCCTCTTTCCCACACCTCCTCACTTTCATCATAAGCCGACCATGGGGGACCTTATCAAACGCCTTACTAAAATCCATGTATATGACATCAACCGCCCGACCTTCATCAACACACTTAGTTACCTCCTCAAAAAATTCTATCAAATTTGTGAGGCACGATTTGCCCTTCACAAATACTGTACCTACAAGAGCCTGTGTCGACAAGAGACAATACACATTTCTTTAACCTGTGCTTAACCCTCTCTCCACTCACATTGTCTGTACCTTTAAGACTTCATTACCTGAAAAGACTCGCATTCCAACCATTATCTTGTAAATTGAGTTTGTGTCTTTGTGCCCTGTTTGTGAACAGAACTCGCACTCACCTGATGAAGGAGCAGCGCTCCGAAAGCGAGTGGCTTTTGCTACCAAATAAACCTGTTGGACTTTAACCAGGTGTGAGACTTCTTAAAACAAGAGCAGGTCAGAGACTGGGAATCCTCCCCAGAGTCCAGCCACAATGGCCGCGCCTGCGCACTGCAGTACATGGGCCATGATCAAGATGGCGCATGCGCATTGCAGAATGTTGCCCCCTATAAAGATGGCGGCGCTAACCCGAGCCTTCAACCGCGGAACAAAAAAAACGACGGCTCCAGTGTGGCAAATGGAAGGCCGATGGTTTTTCGTTGGCGGTTCTGGGCCTACACCTTGTATTTCTTTAGCCTCCCACACTACCCGCCGGGTCCAGTGTTTCCCGCTCACCTCGTTTCTGAATCTGACCCGCTGCCAGTTTCCAACCAAACTGACCCCATCCAGAATCGGCACTGCGCATGCTCCAGCTCGCTGGGCCCGGGAACAGATTGACAGCAGCTCCGGACCAATCAGAGTGAATGAGGGGCGGAGCTGGCGGACCGAGCGGGAGCGGCTGGTCCTCCAACCAATCAGACGGAATGAGGGGCGGAGTTTCGGGCATGCGCAGTGCGGGTAATGGCGACAGCCGGTTTGAACTCGGATCCCGGGTCAATAGGAGGTGAAGAGCGGCGCGCGGTGAGGCTTCGGAAACATGTTGTTCAAATCCCGGGAAAGAACATCCCGGTCCCCCCGTTTGTACCAAATGGAGCCGCAGCTGGTAGTGTTGGGCCTGGGCTGACTGCCGCCCTTCTGTAGGTGGGAATGTGAATCAGTGCGCATGTGTCAGGCCATTCCACCCATCGAGGCTGCTCTGCCATTCAGTGCTTCATCTGATCATTGCCTTCACTCAATGTTCCTCCAGCCCCAACCTCCCCAACCCACCACTCCCTTGTCGGTAAAAATGATGCATAACACAGCCCTGAATATACCCAATGATGTGGAGATGCCAGCGTTGGACTGGGGTAAACACAGTAAGCGTGTTGTTAAAACGCTTACTGTGTATACCCAATGAGCCAGCTTCCATTGCTCACTGAAGGAGAGAATTGCACAGGCTACTGGACCTCTGAGCGAAGTGATTTCTCCTCATCTCTGTCTTCAACCCTTACTTTTAAACTGTCTCTGCAGTTCCACATTTCCCTCTGAGGGGAAACATCCTTGCAGCACTTATCCTGTCAGCACCCACAGAATCTTATATGCTTCAGTTTCAACATTTATCTAAAATCTAATGAGTATAGGTACACCCTGCCCAATGTTTCCTCATTTAAAAAAAAACATTGTGCCTGGAATCAGCTCAGTGAACCTTGTCTGAATTACTTCCAATGTAAGCATATCCCATTTTACATAATCCTGCACCCTTTTACAGGGGGTTAAAAGGGGAGCAATCGCAAACCAAGAAAAATGTTTATCTCTTATTTTCTAACCACAGTTGACACATGACTCTTGTAATCTCCTTTTACAGGGAGTTGGAAGATTTGAAGTCTGTGATTTCTCTGATTCCAATGCTTGCGATATCTTTCCAGCTGCAGCAGGAAGTTTTCAAATAGTTCCAGAAGTGAGTATTATTGAGCATTCATCTACAATCCAGTGCTTTTAGTGCTATGCTCTGTTATTTGTGCTCTGTTCTATCTCTCCGGCTGGTCTGACTCCTTTCCTTTGGATCTGAATCCATATCCATCCATTGCTCTGTTTCACCTCTGCCCTCTCTGATTACCTCTGTCATTGTTTGACTCTCTATTTTTCTAGTAGTAGATTTATTTTAACCGTGTTTGCTATTTTACTGTTATTTTCTTGCAACTGTGTCTAAATGAAGCTTTCACCTTTTCCCATCCCTCAGCTATGTGCTTCTGATGTACCATCTTTATCTCCCAATGGTCAGGAATTCTTTTTCCTGCACTAGAGATCATTTCTCTTTTGCTCATTGGCTGATATTAAACATCAAATCTGCACCATAATTCCCTGGAATTGAAGATTTGAAGTTACTATCAGATTAGCCATGATCTTATTAAATGGTGGAGCAGGATTGAGGGGCTGAATGGCCTACGCTTGATCCTGATTGTATACCCATATTGATTCTGCACACTCAGATATTTTAACTCTGTTCTCTTGCCACAGTTACCAGCTAACAAGTTAAGTATTTTCAGTATTTGCTCTTTTTATTTCAGATTTTCAGCAACCACAGTATTTTGCTATTATTTTGTTGCAGGCGTTTGTCCCAGAACCGAGCCTTGAAGCAGAGATTGACCAATTAAGAATGACTTGTATCGGGGCGGGTGTTGGTTGTGTGTGTTGATCTGTGTTTTCCAGTTACACACACTTTTTCACAGTGTTGGTGTGATTGAAATGTGGCACACTCATGATGCCACAATTAGATCAGTACAGATATCTCACGGGATTGTGTGATGGAGGAGATTTCAGAGATGGGGTGGTTAAGTCTAGAGGTACAGGGTCGGAAGCTCAGTTTTGGGTAAAGGATGGCAGTAATGTTGTGAAATTAATTTCACTTCAGATAGTTGCTCGGGAGAAGGATAGCGTGGTTAGGGAGTGAAGTTTGTATTGGGGCAATCTCTCTCGTGTGTATGTATATATTATGTGTATATATATCACTCTCTATCTCTCTTCACCCATTGTGTCCAGAGTCTTGTGAAGGCACAGAACAGATGGCAGGTTCTCTTCCCTGAAGGATATTACTGAACCTGTCTGGTTTTTGTGACAATCCAGCAGTTTCCATGGTCACGTTTTCCTAGTGCCGGCCCCACAAATTACCAGATTCATTCAGCTCAATTTCACAACCTGCCTTTGTGTTCTGTGGGTTCTCGCTCACGCCCTTTTTTCTGTTTTAAATCAATTTCACAGGGTTTTAGAAGGGGAGGATTTGCAGTCAGGAAACAGAAATCAAACATCACATCAAAATCTGACGGGGTCACCTAATTTATCATAACCTGAATTTCATCGGATTTTGAACATGGAAGGAAAAAGCACTGTTCACAGTGGAGAGAAACTGTACGTGTGTTCTGTGTGTGGGCGAGGCTTCAGCCAGTCATCTGGCCTGTCGAGACACAAGCGCAGTCACACCAGGGAGAAGGTGTGGAAATGTGGGGACTGTGGGAAGGAATTCAGTCATTCATCTGCCCTGCAGAATCACCAGCGACTTCATAGTGGGGAGAGGCCGTTCACCTGCCCCGAGTGTGG
The DNA here is from genome assembly GCF_964213995.1 of Mustelus asterias. NCBI lineage: Eukaryota > Metazoa > Chordata > Chondrichthyes > Carcharhiniformes > Triakidae > Mustelus > Mustelus asterias. Next base: position 1,186,732 of record NW_027590150.1, read on the forward strand.
GAAGGGATTCACTCGGTCAGCAACCTTGCTGAATCACCGGCGAGTTCACACTGGGGAGAGGCCATTCCCCTGCTCTTAGTGTGGGAAGGGATTCACTCAGTTATCCCACCTGCTGACACACCAACGTGATCACACTGGGGAAAAGCCATTCACCTGTTCCGTGTGTAGGAAGAGTTTCACTCGGTCATCCCACCTACAGACGCACCAGCGAGTTCACTCTGGAGAGAGACCATTTACCTGCTCTGAGTGTGGGAAGGGATTCATTCAATTATCCAATCTCTTGGTTCACCGGCAGGTTCACACTGGGGAGAGACCGTTCACTTGCTCCGAGTGTGGGAAGGGATTCACTCAGTCCGGCAGCCTGCATTTACACAAACTGACTCACACTGGGGAGAAGCCATTCACCTGCTCCGAGTGTGGGAAGGGATTCACTCGGCCATCTGACTTGCTGATACACCAGCGAGTTCACACTGACGAGAGACCTTTTAAATGCTCAGACTGTGGGAAGTGCTATAAAAGTTCCAGCCAACTGATGTCCCATCAACGCGTTCACACGGACGAGAGACCATTCAAGTGCACTGACTGCGGGACTGGGTTCAGGAGATCAACAAACCTGACTGCTCACCAACGAATTCACACCGGGGAGAGACCGTTCCCCTGCTCCGAGTGCGGGAAGGGATTCACTGATTTATCCACCCTGCTGAAACACCAGCGCACACATACTGGAGAAAGGCCATTCACCTGCCCTAAATGTAGGAAGGGATTCACTCAGTCAGCCAACCTGCAGAGGCACCAGCGAATTCACACTGGGGAGAGGCATTCACCTGTTCCCAGTGCGGGAAAGGATTCATCGAGTTATCCAATCTGCTGAGACACCAGTCAGTTCACGAGTAACTACCACAATTTGGTTTTGCTGTTAACCACATCCATGTTCACTGGGATCTGGGTGTTTTTCTTCCTCCTCTTCCCATTTTACTTGGAATCACCACAAAGCTGCTTCACCATCTCCTCCTGTCAGTCACCATCCCTCTCCCAATCCCACTGTATTTCTGATTCTGTCCACCACATCTTTCCATCTGGTCTTAGACATTCCTCCTCTCCTTCTTCCTGACAGTCCCATGTCCATCACTCCCCTCACCACATTTCCTCCCTCACTCTCCATAACAGATGTCCAGACCATTTCAATCTCTTCTCCACTACATAGAAACATAAAAACTAGAAGCAGGAGTAGGCCATTCGGCCCTTCGATCCTGCTGCGCCATTCATTATGATCATGGCTGATCATCGAATTCAATATCCTGATCCCTTTAGTCCCAAGAGCTATATCTAATTTCTTCTTGAAATCACACAATGTTTTGGCCTCAACTACTTTGTGATTGTAGATTCTTTCTTTTCAAGTTCAGTGATGATTTTCTATCACCGAATATTCCACTGCACATCTTCCAATTACTCCAGCCAGAGCGAATCTGTTTCTTCATTTCCAAATTTCCATCTCCTCCCATCACTGACCCCAGGAACTTGAAGCTACTCATATTCTTCAAGTCTTCACCCATAATCTTTACCTTCACTCTCATCCCCTTCCCTAATCTCAACTTGACAGTCCAGAAATTGGATCTTTGGTTCATTAGTGTCCTTGAGGGAGGGAAATCTGCCATTCTTACCTGATCTGTACAGACTTGAAACGTTAACTCTGTTTCTCTTTCCACAGATGCTGCCAAACCTGCTGAGTTTTTCCCAAATTTTCTGTTTTATTTCAGATTTCAAGCATCCACAGTAATTTGCTTTTACTTAATCCAATCTTCTTATTGCATTGACCTTCCTGATATTTTTCTATCATTTGTCTTTAAAAATACCTTTGTGCTCTGTTTCTGCTGATGTTGATAAACTCGATCCCGATCATATTCTGGATAAAAGTCAAATAAATCAGCTTTGTGTTGGAACAGCCAGTGTGGTTAATAATTTTAATATCTCTAACACAAGTTAGCTCTTTTTAAAACATCCTCGGTATCCCAGTCTCCTCCATTCTTGCCAAAGCAACGAGTGTGAGGAGCTCATGGAATCATAGAATCCCTGCAATGTGGAAGGAGGCCATTCGGCCCATTCAGTCTACACCAACTCTCCAACAGAGCATATTACCTCGGCCCTATCCCCATGCATCCATCATGGCCAATACACCCAACCCACATATCTTTAGACACTAAGGGGCAATTTAGCATGGCCAAGCCACCTAACCTGCACATCTTTGGACTGTGGGAGGAAAGCAGAGCACCCATAGGTAACCCCCACAGACTTGAGAACGTGCAAACTGCCCACCTGGTCTGGAATTGAACCTGGGTCTCTGGCGCTGTGAGGCAGCAATGCTACCACTCTGCCTCTGTGCTGCCCCATTGTCACTAAGATTGAGACAATCTGATCAGCTGCCTCTGCTGCTTTCCTCCCGTCCACTACACCGGAAGTTCAAAATTGTTGTGAAGATCTGCCCAGCCCAGGCCTTAAACTGACTTCTTTCTTCAGTTTCTCTCCATCTCCCCTTATCCCTTCAAGAGCTAATCTTGTCTATGAAACCCACCTTCCGTTCTATTCACTCTTTCCCACTAAACTGCCAACCATCCAGAGAGTTCTGGAGGAGGGTAAGTTTATGGAGAATGGAAGATGGGGGATCGGTCAGAAGAGCGTTGGAAAAGTCAAATCTGAAAGTAACAAAGGCAAGATGAGAAGTTCAGCAGCAAATGAACTGAGGCAGGATGGATCTAATTGTCTTAGAGGTGGAAACAGTAATATTAGAGAGGGTGAGGATATGTCGCCAATAGCTCAACTCGAGGTCAAATAGGAAAGGAAGATTGCAATTGGTCTGGTTCAGACTGTGGTCAGGGAGGAGGATAGTATCGCTGATGAGGGTGACAAAGTTTGTGGGGTGCACGGTGGTGGAGTTCATGGACCTGAGTATTAACCCTGCACCTGGAAACCAACTTGTGATTCACCTGCCAAGGCACCCAGATTGCTCTGTACCTCAGAGTTCTGTTTGTGATATATATAAATGATTTGGAAGAAGATGTAGCTGGTCTGATTAGTAAGTTTGCGGACGACACAAAGATTGCTGGGGTTGCGGGTAGTGATGAACATTGTCAGAGAATACAGCCGGATATAGATAGGCTGGAAAATTGGGCGGAGAAATGGCAGATGGAATTTAATCCAGATAAATGCAAAGTGATGCATTTTGGGAGATCTAATGCAGGGGGGAGCTATACAATAAATGGTAGAACCATCAGGAGTACAGACACACAGAGGGATCTGGGTGTGCAAGTCCACAGAACCTTAAAGGTGGCAGCACAGGTGGAAAAGGTGGTGAAGAAGGCATATGGCATGCTTGCCTTTATTGGACGGGGCATCGAGGGTAAAAGTTAGCATATGATGTTGCAGTTATATAGAACGTTGGTTAAGCCACATTTGGAATACTGCGTCCAGTTCTGGTCGCCACACTACCAGAAGGACGTGGAGGCTTTGGAGAGAGTGCAGAAAAGGTTTACCAGGATGTTGCCTGGTATGGAGGGTATTAGCTATGAGGTAAGATTGAGTAAACTCGGGTTGTTCTCTCTGGAAAGATGGAGGTTGAGGGGCGGCCTAATAGAAGTTTATAAAATTATGAAGGGCACAGATAGGGTGAACAGTTGGAAGCTTTTTCCCAGGTCAGAAATGACAAACACAAGGGGTCACAAGTTCAAGGTAAGGGGGGCAAGGTTCAATACAGATATGCGGGGGATGTATTTTACACAGAGGGTGGTGGGGGCCTGGAATGCACTACCAAGCAAGGTGGTTGAGGCAGACACGCTAGGATCATTTAAGACTTATCTAGACAACCACATGAGCAGACTGGAATAGAGGGATACAAACGGATGGTCGAGTTAGGAACACATGATCGGTGCAGGCTTGGAGGGCCGAAGGGCCTGTTCCTGTGCTGTATTGTTCTTTGTTCTGCAATTCATTTAAATAAGATGCTGCTTTTTCTGTTCTTTCTGTCTGAGTGGACAAGTTCACATTTTCCCATGTTATACTGGATCACCAGTCTAATACCTGGGAAGATGTTGTGTTATTGGGAACGGTTGAGCCTGTACTCATTGGAGTTTAGAAGAATGAGGGGTAATCTTTTTAAGTTTAAATTTTATTTATTAGTGCCACAAGTAGGCTTACGTTAACACTGCAAAGAAGTGACTGTGAAAATCCCCTAGTCGCCACACTCCAGCGCCTGTTTGGGTACACTGAGGGAGAATTTTGTTTGACCAGTGCACCTAACCAGCACGTCTTTCAGACTGTGGGAGGAAACCGGAGCATCTGGAAGAAACTCACACAGACACGGGGGGAATGTGCAGACTCTGCACAGACAGTGACCCAAGCCGGGAATTGAACCTGGGTCCCTGGCGCTGTGAGGCAGCAGTGTTAACCACTGTTGCACCGTGCTGCCCAAGGTAGCTTGACAGATGAAGAGAGGGTATTTCCCCACATGGGCAGAATGCCAAATATAAAGGGTTTCTCATTTCGAATGGAGATGAGGAGAAATTTCTTCCCTCAGGGGGTCTTTGGAATTATTTTCCCCAGGGAGCAGCGGAGGCTGCATCAGGCTGAGTTAGGCAGATTGTTATCTACAAGAGTTATGGCCGACAGGCGGGAACGTGGAGTTAAGGGCACAATCGGATCAACCATCATCTTATTGAATGGAACAGCAGGCTCAATGGGCTGAATGGTCTATTCCTCCTACTTTCCATGATGTTATGGTCTCTGTGTTGAGGACAGGAAGCATTATGTATTGATCTGTCAATCAACATGAATTAGCATCTTCAGGAGGGACAGCAGACTGAGAATGGAGGAAAAATAGACAGATTTACAGCTTTGGGGGAATGAGAGGACAGATTGTTCCAGAGAAACTAAAACTGTCTGTTCTGAATTTTTATCCGACACTAATAGTGGTGACTTTTGTGAACTCCTTTTACAGGATATTAGAAGGGGAGAATTTTGAGAGAGAAATCTCAAAACAAACATCACGTCAAGATCTGATTCACTCAATTCACTCGGATGTGAAACCATCGGCCATTCTAACATCAGTGTGACTGGAAAATCACCGAGACACACACACACCTGATTGAGAGTGTTCCAGTGCACTGAGTGTGGAAAGAGCTTTAACCAGTTACACAGCCTGAAACAACATCGCAGCATTCACAGCGGGAGAAACTGCACACGTGTTCTGTGTGAGATTTAACTGATTGTTTAACCTGGAGAGTCACAAGGACACCCGCACCATGGAGAAACCGTGGAAATGTGGGGACTGTGAGAAGGGATTCAGGTCCCCGTCTGAGCTGGAAACTCATCGACGCAGTCACACTGGGGAGAGACCATTCATCTGCTCCAAGTGTGGGAAGGGATTTGCTCAGTCGTCCACACTGCTGACACACCGACAGGTTCACAGTCGAGAGAGGCCATTCACCTGCTCTCAATGTGGGAAGGGATTCACTAATCCATCCCTTCTGCTGAGACACCAGCGAGTTCACACTGGGGAGAGGCCGTTCATTTGCTCTGACTGTGGGAAGGGATTTAAAGACTCCTCCACCCTGCTGACACACTGGCGAGTTCACACTGGGGAGCGGCCGTTCACCTGCTCAGAGTGTGAGAAGGGATTCAGTGATTTATCCACCCTGCTGACACACCAGCGAGTTCACAGCGGAGAGAGACCATTCAGATGTTCCCAGTGTGGGAAGAGATTCGCTCAGTCTTCAAATCTGCAGAAACACCAGCGGGTTCACTCTGGGCTGAAGCCGTTCACTTGCTTTGAGTGCGGGAAGGGATTCCGTGATTCATCCACCCTGCTGACACACCAGCGAGTTCACACGGGAGAGCGGCCGTTCACCTGCTCAGAGTGTGAGAAGAGATTTACTCACTCATCCACCCTGCTGACACACCAGCGAGTTCACTCTGGGGAGAAACCATTCACCTGCCGTGACTGTGGGAAGGGATTCACTCAATCTTCGAACCTGCTGACACACCAGCGAGTTCACTCTGGGGAGAGGCCGTTCACCTGCCGTGACTGTGGGAAGGGATTCACTCAATCTTCGAACCTGCTGAAACACCAGCGAGTTCACTCCGGGCAGAAACCATTCACCTGCTCCGTGTGTGGGAAGGGATTCAGTGATTCATCTCACCTGCTGAGGCACCAGTGAGTTCACAAGTGATGACAGGGGTTGGATTCTGCTGTTATTGCTGCTGTTAATCACATCCAGGACTGAACCATGTTCATTCTGACAGTGGGTGAAATGGCTTCCGCCAATCGTCTGACCTGTTGAAACACAAGTCACACTGGGCAGAAACTATGGGAATGTGGGAAAGGATTCAGTTACCTGTCGGTGCTGAAAATTCATCGACGCAATCACACTGGGGAGAGGCCATTCCCCTGTCCCGACTGTGGGAAGCGATTTACTAGTTCATCTACCTTGCTGCCACACCAGCGAGTTCACACTGGGAAGAGACTTTTTAAATGCCCAGACTGTGAGAAGTACTTTGGAAGTTCTTGGGACCTGAGGCATCATCAGCTTGTTCACACTGACGAGAGACCGTTCAGATGCTCACACCATGCGTCACATTCCGATGATTAACCAAACTCACTGCACCAGTGGATTCACACTGGGGAGAGACCGTTAACCTGCTCTGAGTGTGGGAAGGGATTCACTTGTTTACCCCACTGCAGACACATCAGGAATCTCTCACTGGGGAGAGACCATTCACTTGTTCTGTGAGTGGGAAAGGATTCACTCAGTCATCCACCCTGCTGAATCACCAGCAAGTTCACACGAGGGAGAGGCGATTCACCTGCCCTGTGTGTGGGAAGGGATTCACTCAGTTATCCAACTTGCGGACACACCAGCAGGCTCAGATTGGGGAGAGGCCATTCACCTATTCTATGCGGGAGGAGATTTTCTCAGTCATCCACCCTCCTGAGACACCAGCAAGTTCACAAGTAACTACAGTAGTGACTGAACAGAGTTCACTGAGATCTGTTTCAGTTGATATTAGTAAATCCCAGCTCCAGTTGGAGTGCTTAATGTTTAAAGAATCAGAGAGTCATAGAATTCCTACTGTGCAGAAGGAGGCCATTCGGCCCATCGAGCCTGCACTGACAACAATCCCACCCAGGTCATTTCCCCTAAATTCATATATTTACCCTGCTAATCCCCCTGACACTAAGGGGCAATTTAGCATGGCCAATCCACGTAAGCCACGCAGACACAGGGAGAACGTGTAGACTCCACACAGTCACCCAAGGCCAGAATTGATCTCGGGTCTCTGGTGCTGTGAGGCAGCAGTGCTAACCACTGTGCCGTCCCTTTTATTATGGATAAAAGTCAAGTAAATCAGCTTTGTGTTAAATGCACAGCGTATTGAATCTTTTGAATATCTCATTTTGAACGGCTCTTCCTCTGTGAGGAGCTCATGGAGCTTCTTTGTCACTAAGATTGAGACAATTTGATCAGCTGCCTCTGCTGCTTCTCTCCCTTCCACTAGTCCACCGGGCCAATCTGTCTCTGACATTCTCCTGTCTTAGATCTGATCTCACAGCCTTCAGATTCTTTGCAGGGTTTCCTTTTTCTCACCAGATCGGGTGATTAGTTGAAACCTCGTCCACAGAACACAGACATCAGAGTGAGACTGGGGTGGGGGTGGTGTAAGAGTTGTGGGGGCAGGGCAGAGTTGGTAAGAATTGTGGAAATGCTGGGAGGAACGAGTTGAGAGAGCAGTGAGGGGTGGTGCAGCAGTCACTTGTTCACTGGTCTTTATGACAGAGGCAGTGATGGGGCCTCAGGCCTGAGACTTCATTCTCTGGACACGTGAACCAGCAGCAAGAACACTTGCATGCAGGTCATGGAGCCTCAAAGCAGGACTGTCCAAACTGAATCTCTGCCCCACAACCACCATTGCTGCCCCAAAGGTCACGACACCAATACCTCAGCCCGTGACCTCACCAGGAACACAGTTCATGGTTCGGGAGCCCCTGCTGTAAGATCTTGTTAAGATTTTTGTTTGAGTTTTCTGTCTGCAAATCCTCACTCTCTAATATCCTGCAAAAGGAAAGGTTGGACAGACTCAGCTTCTCTGAGCTGGAGCTTAGAAGTGTAAAAGACAACTTGACAGAGCGGATGTGGAGAGAATGTTGCCTATTGTTGGACAATCTAGAACTAGGAGTCACCATATAAAAATGTAGAGTTTTTTATTTAAGACAGAGATTAGGAGACTTTTTTCTCTCTCAATGGATCGTGAGTCGTTTGGAACTCTATTCCTCAAAAGGCAGTAGACGCAGAGTCTTTGCATATTTTCAAAGCAGAGGTAGATAGATTCTCGATAATGTCCGGAATTTAATTAATTGTGTTCCTGGCTTCTAAATTAAACATCTGGAGATTGTTAAACATCTGGAGATTGTAACCTTAAGATAGATGTTTCAATGCTTGTTACATTGGTTGCTGCCTGGTAACAAGAGTGGAACCTTCTGTGAGTGTTGGGGGGTCACCAGATCATTTCAAGGGTCAGTGATCAGTACTTCTTGATGCAGCTTCAGGGAGTTTGATAGCCAAGAAATACCACAGAGATAGGCTGAGGTCCCAGTAAAGTTGAGTCTAAAAAGTTGGAGAAAGACTGTGGGGAGCAGACTTTAAGTAAAGAGGGCCATTGGGGCAAAGGTGTCCCTTTGGAGTAGCGATATTCTGCTTGGCACGACAAGAGATCTCAAAATATGTTTGAAAGCTGGTGTTTGAGTGCACTCCGGAATCCAGGGAGAAAGAATTTCAGGAGCTGAGATTGAAACTCTCTGAGGTGGCAATTATTAAAAGCATCTGACTGGGGCTAATGTTTAGAGACAATTCCATGGAGAGATATTCAAAGATGCTGTTGGAAAACCCTCATGAGAAAGGTAAAGCTTTCGTGAGATTGGTTGACTCACAGCGGGTCTGATGTCTGGAAAGGTCGTGGAGAAATCCATGGAATTGATTTTGATTGCATCTGTCATTTTATTTTACAGTGTGATGTGTCCGACCACAGTTTGTTAATTCACATGTACCTCATTTACCATGAATGTCAGAGAATAAAATACATATTGTAAATTTTTTACCTCTCCTACCTTGCATAGTAAAGTTTATTTTGTTTGTTCTGAATCTGTGGAATCTTGTGCCTTTATTCATTTGCTAAACATGGGCGGCACGGTGGCACAGTGGTTAGCACTGCTGCCTCACAGTGCCAGGGATCCAGGTTCGATTCCAGCCTTGGGTCACTGTCTGTGTGCAGTTTGCACGTTCTCCCCATGTCTGCGTGGGTTTCCTCCGGGTGTTCTGGTTTCCTCCCATAATCCAAAAATGTGCAGGTTAGGTGGATTGTCCATACTAAATTGCCTCTTAGTGTCAGGGGTCTAGCAGAGCTAGTGGGGTTACGGGGATAGGGCCTGGGTGGGATTGTGATTGGTGTAGACTCGATGGGCCAAATGGCCCCCTTCTGCACTGTAGGGATTCTATAATACTTAAATGTCTTGTCTCAAATATTATCTATTTTAACTGGATTTCTCCTTGTATCCTGGGGTCTGGTCAAGGATCGTAACAATAAATAAGGGGGTGAAAGGATATTGGGGTTGGTGGGTTTATGGAGTTGAGGTTACAATCAGACCAGACATGATCTTATTGAATGACAGACCAGGCTGAGTGGCCGACTCCTGCTCCTAATTCATATATCCGGATATATGTTTTGACATAGCCATGCAATTGATATATATGTATATCACACAGTAAGTGATTAAATATCACTGAATTATGACAGAAGTTGTGTCTGAGTTACATTTACACAGACTCTCTCACTCAGTAAGTGATCAGATCTCACTAAACTCTGACACAAGCTGTGACTATCTGAGCTATATTTACACAGACTCACTCAGCAAGTGATCAGATCTCACTTTTAGTTGTAGTGAGCTTTTCACTTTTAATAAAATGTCCTAAGCAGTTTCACAGAACCATAAGGACATATTGGGTCAGATGATCCAAAGTCTTGGTCAAAGAGATCAGTTCTAAGGAGAGTCTTTCAGGAGGAAAGTGAAGTGGAAAGATGGAGAGGTTCAGGGAGGAAATTCCAGAGTTTGGGGTCCAGGCAGCTGAAAACACGGCTACCAATGGTGGAGTGATTAAAATTCGGGATAAAGGACACCCAGGAATGTAAATTCATCTTCAGTTTATTGTCATTTTCTCCTTCCTTACTCCAGTTTTTTTTCTATTCTCAAACCTTCAGTTGCAAGTCCCAGCTCCTCAAACCTGGCACTGAATTTCCTTTCTCACTGCACTGTGTAATTTCCTGAATTAATCCCTGCTGTCTGTTTTGAATGAATCTATCTCAGTAACGAATGTTGATGTGTTTGCTCCGCACCCACAGGGCTCCATCTGTTTGCTCCGCACCCACAGGGCTCCATCTGTTTGCTCCGCACCCACAGGGCTCCATCTGTTTGCTCCGCACCCACAGGGCTCCATCTGTTTGCTCCGCACCCACAGGGCTCCATCTGTTTGCTCCGCACCCACAGGGCTCCATCTGTTTGCTCCGCACCCACAGGGCTCCATCTGTTTGCTCCGCACCCACAGGGCTCCATCTGTTTGCTCCGCACCCACAGGGCTCCATCTGTTTGCTCCGCACCCACAGGGCTCCATCTGTTTGCTCCGCACCCACAGGGCTCCATCTGTTTGAAGCCACAAACAGAAAGGTCCAGTTTGGAGCCAGTGGTATTTTGGCCGGTCCGATGGTAGTGGGTTATCGTTGATATTTGCTTACAAAGTCAGTTTTCTCCTGGAGTTTGACACAAAGCAGCTTTCACAATGATGCAGAGCTCAGCCAATGAGGGAGATCCGGACTCAGCCCCGCCCCTCATTTACTCTGGTTGGAGGACCAGCCGCTCCCGCTTGGTCCTCCAGCCCCGCCCCCTCTTGCTATTGGTTCGGAGCTGCCATCAATCACTCGGGTATTGTGACCTGTCAATGACTGAGCATGCGTCATCCACCCGGCCAGCCTGCGGCAGATAGAACAGTTTCTACAGCGCGGGGGATTGTGGACAATCTGGCTGCCATTACAGATGGACTCTCAGTTAGTCTTTGTTTGAATGTGGGAAAGTGAGGATGAGATCCTACCATAGGTCATCACAGTGGTTAAGACTGCTGTCTCACAGCACCAGGGACCCGTGTTCAATTCAGTCCTTGGGTCATTGTCCGTATGGAGTTTACATATTCTCACCGTGTCTGCGTGCGTTTCCTCTGGATGCTCCGGTTTCCTCCCACAGTCCATAGATGTGCAGGTTAGGTTGATTGGCCATTCTAAATTGAGCCTAGTGTCAGGGGGATTAGCATGGGTAAGTGGGGATAGGGCCTAGTTGGGATTGTGGTCGGTGCAGACTCGATGGGCAGAATGGCCTCCTTCTGCATTGTAGGGATTCTCTGAAAAATTACATCTGCTCATACGAATTAGGAGCAGGCCACCCAGCTTTTCGAGGCTATTACATCATTCAATATGATCATGGCTGATCTGATTATAACCCCAACCCCACTTTCCTTCCTCCCCGCCCCCCACCCCCTCCCCCTACCTCACTCTGAAAAATTTCACCATAGGGTACAAAGCCCAAGTTCCAGCTCCGACCATTCACACCGTGTGATGATTGTTCATGTCCATCCTGACAATCAACCTCTGTCAATATGTCAGTAACAAACCCACACACCATTGTTTGCTAGTTTCCCATTTCAAATATTTAATGGAGTCAGGGTAACACCTGGAAAGTGAGAACAATCCCAGTTTATGTGGGTAAGTTTGGCGATCAGCAATTTGGGGTTGATGGCCAATTGTTACAGCACAGAGGATGGCCATTCAGCCCTTTGAGCACACGGTGGGTCTGATGGACAAGATGGGCATGAAGGGATATGAGAGAGAAACTGGGGGAAGATGTGGGTTCAGGGCTCAGACAAGGGGAAACTGGAGAAGCCGTTCAGCCCAATGGGCCAGTGGAAGGGAGGGAAGCAGCAGAGGCAGCTGATCAGATTGTCTCAATCTTAGTGACAGAGAAGCTCCATGAGCTCCTCACACTTTTTGTTGGAGGTGAGGATGGAGGAGACGGGGGAGGGGAGAGACCTTCTGACTTGATGTCGGAGATAGTAAAAAGAGTACAAGCTTATTAGATGCAAAGTTGATTTATTTGACTTTTAGCAAGAGGATCAGCCCCTACAACTAGGGTGGGGTTTACTAACGTCAACAGAAACAGACCCCAATTAACATGATTCAATCCTGAACATGATCAACAGCAAAGTCTGATCACTGTAGTTAATTGTGAACTCGCTGGTATCTCAGCACATGGGATAAATAAGCAAATTCCTTCCCACATTCAAGGCAGGTGGAGGCTCTCCGCACTGTGAAAGTTCTGGTGTACTGTAAGTTGAAATGATTTCTTGGACGCATCCGCAGTGAAAGCACCTGAACGGTATCTGATCAGTATGAACATGTAGATGTTGCAGTTCCCAGGAACATTTATTGTACTTCCCACAGTCCCGGCATTTAAAGGGTTTTGCACAATGTGAAATTACTGGTGAATCGAAGCAGGCAGGATGACTGAGAGAATCCGTTTTCTCATGCAGAGCAGATGGACAGCACCTCCCTAGTGTGAACTCTCTGGTGTTTCAGCAGACTGGATAACTGAGTGAATCTCTTCCCACACTCAGAGCCACATGGATGGTCTCTCCTCAGTGTGAAGTCGCTGGTGTCTCAGCAAGTCATTTGACTGGGTGAATTCCTTCCCACACTGGGAGCAGGTGAATGGTTTCTCCCCAGTGTGAACTCGTTGGTGTCTTACCAGGTGTGATAACTGAGCGAATCCCTTCTCACACACAGTGCAGGGGAATGGCCTCTCCCCTGAGTGAACTCGCTGGTGTCTCTGTAGATGTGGTAACTGAGTGAATTTCTTCCCACAATTGAGGCAGGTGAACGGCCTCTCTCCAGTGTGAACTCGCTGGTGTCGCAGCATGTTGGTGGAATTAATAAAACCCTTCCCACACTCTGAGCAGAGGAAGGGCCTCTCCCCAGTGTGAACCCGTTGGTGTGTCATCAGGTTGCATAACTCAGTGAATCCCTTCCCACACTCGGAGCAGAGGAATGGCCTCTCCCTAGTGTGGACTCGCTGGTGTCTCAGCAGGTTGGTTGACTGGGTAAATCCCTTCCCACACTCGGGACAAGTGAACTGCCTCTTCACATTGCGACCTTGCTGGCGTGTCAGCAGGTTGGATGACTGAGTGAATCCCTTTCCACACCTGGGCAAAGTGAGGAGCCTTTCCCCAGAGTGAGTGCATTGGTGTTCAGTGAGGTCAGACGATCGCATGAACGCAGCCCCACAGTGAGAGCACCTGAATAGTCTCTCGTCAGTGTGAACACATTGATGGGACACCAATTCCACAGAACTTTGAAAACAAGTCCCACTGTCTGGACATTTCAAAGGTCTTTCATCGGTGTCGTCTCGCTCGTCTGTCAGCAGATTAGATAATGGAATGAATCCCTTCCCAGACTCTGTGCAGGTAACTGGACTTTCCTCAATGCGAACTCTGTGGCATCCCTGCTGGCTGGATGACTGAATGACTCCCTTCCCAGACTCAGAGCAGGTAACTGGTCTTCCCTCAGTGCAGGTAACTGAACTTCCCTCAGTGCAGGTAACTGAACTTCCCTCAGTACAGGTAACTGGTCTTCCCTCAGTGCAGGTAATTGGTCTTCCCTCAGTACAGGTAACTGAACTTCCCTCAGTACAGGTAACTGAACTTCCCTCAGTGCAGGTAACTGAACTTCCCTCAGTACAGGTAACTGAACTTCCCTCAGTACAGGTAACTGAACGTCCCTCAGTACAGGTAACTGAACTTCCCTCAGTGCAGGTAACTGAACGCCCCTCAGTGCAGGTAACTGAACGTCCCTCAGTGCAGGTAACTGAACTTCCCTCAGTGCAGGTAACTGAACGTCCCTCAGTACAGGTAACTGAACTTCCCTCAGTGCAGGTAACTGAACGCCCCTCAGTGCAGGTAACTGAACGTCCCTCAGTGCAGGTAACTGAACTTCCCTCAGTGCAGGTAACTGAACGTCCCTCAGTACAGGTAACTGAACTTCCCTCAGTGCAGGTAACTGAACGTCCCTCAGTGCAGGTAACTGAACTTTCCTCAGTACAGGTAACTGAACTTCCCTCAGTGCAGGTAACTGAACTTCCCTCAGTGCAGGTAACTGAACTTCCCTCAGTGCAGGTAACTGAACTTCCCTCAGTACAGGTAACTGAACGTCCCTCAGTGCAGGTAACTGAACGTCCCTCAGTGCAGGTAACTGAACGCCCCTCAGTGCAGGTAACTGAACGTCCCTCAGTGCAGGTAACTGAACTTTCCTCAGTGCAGGTAACTGAACTTCCCTCAGTACAGGTAACTGAACGTCCCTCAGTGCAGGTAACTGAACTTCCCTCAGTGCAGGTAACTGAACGCCCCTCAGTGCAGGTAACTGAACGTCCCTCAGTGCAGGTAACTGAACTTCCCTCAGTGCAGGTAACTGAACGTCCCTCAGTACAGGTAACTGAACTTCCCTCAGTGCAGGTAACTGAACATCCCTCAGTGCAGGTAACTGAACTTTCCTCAGTACAGGTAACTGAACTTCCCTCAGTGCAGGTAACTGAACTTCCCTCAGTGCAGGTAACTGAACTTCCCTCAGTACAGGTAACTGAACGTCCCTCAGTGCAGGTAACTGAACGTCCCTCAGTGCAGGTAACTGAACTTTCCTCAGTGCAGGTAACTGAACTTCCCTCAGTACAGGTAACTGAACTTCCCTCAGTACAGGTAACTGAACTTTCCTCAGTACAGGTAACTGAACTTTCCTCAGTGCAGGTAACTGAACTTCCCTCAGTACAGGTAACTGAACTTTCCTCAGTACAGGTAACTGAACGTCCCTCAGTGCAGGTAACTGAACTTTCCTCAGTAGAGGTAACTGAACTTTCCTCAGTACAGGTAACTGAACGTCCCTCAGTGCAGGTAACGGGACTTTCCTCAGTGCAGGTAACTGGACTTCCCTCAGTGCAGGTAACTGAACTTCCCTCAGTGCAGGTAACTGAACTTTCCTCAGTGCAGATAACTGAACGTCCCTCAGTGCAGGTAACGGGACTTTCCTCAGTCTGAACTCTCCGGTGTCCCTGCTGGTTGGATGACTGAATGACTCTCTTTCCAGACTCAGTACAGGTAACTGGACTTCCCTCAGTCTGAACTCTCCGGTGTCCTTGCTGGCTGGATGAGATTGTGACTCCCTTCCCAGGCTTGGTGCAGGTCAAAGTTCTTGCTTCAGTGTGAACTCGCTTGTGCCCCTGCCAGCTGGATGAGGTAGTGAATCCCTTCCCACACTCAGAGCAGATAAATAGTCTCTCCCCAGTGTGAATTCTCTGGTGATCCAATAGGTTGGATGACCGAGTGAATCCCTTCCCACACTCAGAGCAGGTAAATGGTCTCTCCCCAGTGTGCACTCGATCGTGTCTGAGCAGGTCATTTGATTGAGTGAACCCCTTTCCACACACAGAACAGATGAATGGCTTCTCCCCAGTGTGAACTCGTTTGTGTCTCAGTAGGTCATTTGCTTGAGTGAATCCCTTTCCACACTCGGAGCAGGTGAATGGCCTTTCCCCCGTGTGAACTCGCTGGTGTCTTAGCCAGTGGGATAACTGAGTGAATCCCTTCCCACAATCAGAACAGGTAAATGGCCTCTCCCCAGTGTGAATTCGCTGGTGTCTCTGCAGATGGGATGACTGAGTGAATCCCTTCCCACACACAGAGCAGGTGAACGGAGTATCCCCAGTGTGAACTCGTTGGTGTCTCTGCAGGTTGGATGAATTCATGAATCCTTTGCCACATGCAGGGCAGGTGAAAGGCCTCTCTCCAGTGTGAACTCGCTGGTGTGTCAGCAAATTAGTTGAATTAATGAATCCCTTCCCACATTCCGAGCAGGTGAACAGCCTCTCCCCAGTGTGAGTGTGTTGGTGTGTTAGCAGGCAGGATAACTGAGTGAATCCCTTCCCACACACAGAGCAGGTAAATGGCCTCTCCCCAGTGTGAACTCGCTGGTGTCTGAGAAGGGTAAATGATCGAGTAAATCCTTTCCCACAAACACTGCAAATGAACAGCCTCCCTCCAGTGTGAGCTCGCTGGTGTTTCAAAAGGGCAGATGATTGGCTGAATC